>NC_040035.1:27906193-28108635 GCF_003713205.1 Coffea eugenioides
TAGGATGTTTCCAGTGTTCCGTTTTAGTCAGTTCATCCAGTTTATCATGTTTATTCACTAGGATCCATGCTGATTTAGCCATTTTCTAAAACATGAAAGTTTTAGTAATCTGTCTTAGCTTTTAAAAGCCTCAAAGAACACCTTAAACGGACCTTGGTAGCCTGAGATATGACCATTCTAGTGCAGTGCGGTTAATTAGTCGTATAGTTGGAAGTTGGCTCTGTAAATTGGGAATTTGACCAGGTTACACTGGAAATTTGACTAAGTGACCTTCATGAAAGTTGTAGGACTTCGTCTTAGCTTCGAAATGGTATAAGTTTCACAGCAATCTGATAAGCGTAGCCTTAGATGTGTCCTTTCCGTAAAAAAAAAACCCGTCAAATCTGTCTTTTGTAAACTTCATTTCCGCATTTGTTATTAGTTGATTTATGTTCTTGTATTGTCTTGAGCCTATGGAACGGCTATTGAAATGCATTTATGTTGTGTATAAACTTGGGCTTGAATGAGAAAAATAATGAAGCCAAAATGGCTGGAAAATTAGATAAACACAAAGGGCATGCTGCCCAAATTTTCGCTCAAGGGCTAAGTTTCTATTTGAACTTGTATACTTTTGTTTGGCCAATACCATGACCGGCTTTCCATTTTAAAACATGATACCTCTTTAGTTTAACACTTCAAATGCTACTTACTCCTTCTCAAAATATAGAGGTATGATTTAGGGTTTTCTCGGCCACAAGTGAACCACTTTTAAGTGAGGTTTTAAGTGTGAACGTAAGGTGGTATTGTCCTCCATTTCACATGATTTTATCATGACGTTTAGTCTATACTAGCTGCTTGGTTATGAGGTGATTTTGAACTATCTAAACGATTCCGAAAACAATATTTTTAGCCTATCTCTTTGGAGTCCGAGTTGTCTTTGGTCCAAGTGTTTTCCGCCGGACATTTTATAACCCGCTTGAGTTAGTTTTGTATTTGGTTTATGAAACCCTAGTTATTTTCATCCTCCGATCCAAATATCCCCTTTTCATTATAAAGGCGTCTTTATACGTTTTACCTATCATTTGCCGGTTTTTCTTTGATTTCACTTACTTGTTTGTGCTAGATAGACTGTAATATTCTTTCTCATTTACTCTTAGGTTTTCTTGGTGACTAAAGATAATATCTGGAAGGATATTTTGCACGTTGTTTTGCGTATATAGGTGAGTGTTCCTTGTTTGTTATGTTTCTTGATTATATGGCTTGCTTATATGACTGATAACATGTTAAACGCTTTTAATGATTGGCCAAAACGAGTTTTCTAGGCGAGTGTGTACTTTATCGCACTCAGCCTAAATGATTGTGAAATTTTCAATGATTGAACGATTGAAATGTTACTTGTGCATGAATGTAAGCCTTTTGGCTGAACTGGCCACTGCCCCTTGTTACCAATCGACTCGAGCTAGAAGCGGACTCGGTCAGGCGATATGGTGACCTGGGTGAACGTTTGGTATACTCGAGTATTACCTTGAAGTCTGGTGGAGTCTGGCCAATGTCCGGGAAGGGGATGAATGAAATGAATGAACGAGGGTTTATACTTACAAAAAAAAGTATTTTCAAATGATTGGAGAAATAAGGGAATGAAAGGAGAATGAATGAATGAACGAATGAATGAATGGCTCCTCGTGAGCTCGTATCCTTCTATTGAATGTATTACCGCTTTATATTGTAAATGATACTTGAATTATTAGTTGTATATGGTTAATGCATTGAGTTTATTGTTTGCTTATGTGTTCGGAACCTCACTGAGCTTTTAGCTCACTCCTTTAGTTTTGTTTTCCTTAACAGGGGGATGCGAGCAAGGACGAGAGCTCTGTATAGACTTTTTGTAATGGTTCTCGCCCTAGTGCTTGACATGGGCTAGTTGTATAGTAAATTGAGAACCTTTGTCTATGCGACGGGTGTACTTCCTCCTAAGATAGCAATGTATAAAAGTTTCAATTTAAGTTTTAGATCCTTGTTTTGCTCTTTCTTGTGGTTTTACTTCTGATTTACTTGAGTGAACGACTGAGTCCCGGCGAGAGCTGAGCAGGCGGTCCACCGAACCCTTTGGTTCACCTTAGGGGGAGGTGGGGCTGTCACAACTCTACTCGACAATCAAGAGACCCAGGGTTCGTTACCCAATCGACCAAACCCTTGCCGGCTCGACTCGAGTAACTTGCCGCAGGGTTTCTGGAATTCTAGGAAGTGCGCATATCATAAACAAGTATATCAAATCAATTTCAACAATAAACAAGTATATATCAAATAAGGGCAAGTACAATAAAGTACACTCTTGCCCGATCAAACCAATCATATATCATTTCATCATATTGATCAAGTATTGGAAACAAGTGTCCAGTTCAATCAGGTATTTGGAAGCACTCACCAAAATAAAGTGCCCCTAGTAATCACGTCTGGATTATACTCCGGATTCGGAGTCCAAATCTGCGATAAAACTTTGTTTCAGAACTTTAAAAATCGACTAAGGTTCGAAACGTAGACGTTCGTTCAATAAGAATCAAGACATGGAAATTCACTTGGAGAATATTCGTGAAACACTCGCTCGCTTTTCAAACTATATAACTTTGTAACATTTATACTTGGAAATGCCATTTGAGTCAAAAGTACAAGGAAAACGTATTCCTAGTAGTCATGATTGTATTTCTCAAGGGTACAAGTTCGGTCGAATCTTCACTGATATACCTCGATAAAAGAAGACGTAAATACCCTAGATGGTTCAAGTAGTAATCACTCTTAACCCTTACTCAAGTCGCAAGTATGTTTCTCCAGTCCTCGAGCGTAAATTTGGGCAGCATGCACTTTGCATTTTCCTATTTTCCAGCCATTTACGGCTTCATTATTTTCCTCAACCAATCCCAAAGTCATACACAATATAAATTCATCACAATATCCGTTCAATAGGCTCAAGGTAATACAAGTACAAAATCGAGCTAGCAACATGTGCGGAAATGAGGTTTAGCAAAAGACAGATTTGACATGTTTTTACGTAACGGACACAGCCGAGGCTATGCTTATCAGATTGAGGTGCACCTTATACTGTTCCGAAGCTAAGACAAAGGGCTACAATTTTCATGAAGATCACTTAGTCCAAATTCCAGTGTAACCCAGTCAAATTCCCAATTCACAGGACCAAATTCCAACTAATAGACCAGTTAACCGTACTACTTTTAAATGGCCATATCTCAAGCTACCAAAGTCTGATTAAGACGTTCTTAGAGGCGTTGAAAAGGTAAGACAAAGTACTAAAACTTTCATGTTTTGACTGAAAGCTAGCTCAGTACGTATCAAGGTGAATAAACGCAACCAACTTAGTGTACTGTCAAAACTGTCCGCTGATTTTACTCCTAGGGAAGTCAGGGTATTTTCATCTTTTCACAGGCTACATTGCTCTAATTAAGCTGAAATTTTGTAAGCAACCATAAAATGTCATTCTCTACAACTTTCATGTTTTGTACTAAGCCTAGTTCGGCCTCTAACATGATGAAATGGAACCGGACAGAACTGAAGCTACAATTTCCAGAAATATGGAATTTTGCTATATTCAAGCTATAATTCTCATTTTTACCTTGAAACTACCACTACTATCTCCTTTACAAGATTATATACCATATATACACATCATACAACACCTAACCCATAAGAAACCCTAACTCAAAAGTCATCCATCTAATCAGCAAAATCACTTGGAACAAGCATCACAAGCACAATACTAACATTAATACCCAACTTAATCATGATTAATGGAGAAAGAAAGGTTGATCAGCCATTATAGCTCAAGACAAGAGCTTGCAAGAATGATCCTCCACCTCTCCTTGAAATTTTTGGTTCCTTAAGCTTCCCAAGCTTCCAAACTAGTGATTAATCGGTTTAGTTTTTCTTGTTTTCACTCAAATGATTCAAACTCAAGATGGATTGAAGGAGTTTCTCTTGCTCTCTCTCTCTCTCCCTTAAGCTCGGCCAAAATAGAAAAAAAAATGAGGAAAGATGAACTCAAATAGGAGAAAAGAAGGTGAGACAAAAGGTTGGTCAAGGAACCATAGGTGGTTGACACTTGTCATCACCAAAACCAACTAAAATTTTGTTTTCTTTTCCTTGCATTTTGGCCACATATTACGATTATATGGCTGAGGATGAGGGGGATATTTTGCAAAAATATCAAAGGTATGTGGTGGTAGGGAAGTGGTGGGTTCAATCAGTAGTGATCGATACCCGTCGGTTCAAGCCGTTTTTTCTTAAATCACGTATACTAGCGTTTTTAATTTCTAATCACTAACTTATTATTATCACTTCAAATCATATAATATTTTCTCATCCAAAAGTCACTCTTACCTACCAAATTTGATCCTCACTCCGTACCAAATAATCATACTACGAAAAAAAACGTGAAAATCCTAATTCGCTCTAACTTGAAAACGAAAAGAGAAACCCTACTTTCTAGGTTCATTTGCACTTATTGTGGGGTGATTGAGTAGTAGGGCCATTATAAAGTAATAATTTCTAAATAAAAGGGCATTTTTGAGAAAAAATATAAAGAATTTTACGGGTTCTCACAGTGATGGCTGGGATTTCATTAAGCTTGAACGAGATTTGTCTTGAGTGCTGGCGAGAGTTGGGCAGGCGTCCCGCGGATACCCTTTGGTTCGCCTTAGGGAGAGGTGGGGGCGTCATCAGGAGATACCTCTTATGTCGACTCAGAACCATAAGCAAAGTATAAGTCGATTGGAGCGATGTCTCATCGACCACTGAGCGATAGTATGTACCACACCGATTCAGGTGGGAGGTACCTCACATGTCGACTCAGAACCATAAACGAATAATCGATTCCCTGAGCGACAGCATGTACCACACCAATTCGAGTGGGAGGTACCTCTCATGTCTACTCAGAACCATAAATGGAGTAAGTGAAGTTCTTCGGATTTAATTACCTACCCGGGTGACGGAGTGTCATCACGAGGAGATATTGGATTGAACTTTGGCAAAGAAAGTGGAAATTAGCTCTTGAGAGCTCCTCTACCCTCATTGAATGTGTTTAATTGAAAATTTTAAATTGCTTGAATGTTACAGCTTTAATTCTTGCTTGAATGTTACAGCTTTAATTCTTGCTTGAATGTTACAGCTTTAATTCTTGCTTAAATGCTATCACTACCTGAACTATATGTTTTGCACGTTTTCTTGGCTTCACGAGCATCCGCTCACCCCATTAGCTTTATTTTCCTTAACAGGGTCAGATCGCTTTTGGTTAGAATCATGGGATGTAATTGGCTAGTCGAATGATAATGACTGTATATTTTGGGAATGTTGATGTACTTTTGAGAACTGGTGATGTAAGATCTGAAAGTTTATTTGAGGAAGTGACCTTTCTCTACTTGGACTTGTATTGCCGGGTATTATCTTTAAGTTTGGATTTGAATTGTTCCGAGTCCTGGAGAGAGCTAGACAGGCGTCCCG
Source organism: Coffea eugenioides (assembly GCF_003713205.1). Lineage (NCBI taxonomy): Eukaryota > Viridiplantae > Streptophyta > Magnoliopsida > Gentianales > Rubiaceae > Coffea > Coffea eugenioides. The sequence continues at coordinate 27,911,681 of NC_040035.1, forward strand.
CTGATACTCTTTCGTTCACCTTAGGAAGAAGTGGGGGCGTCACAGGTATAGATGGGTTACCCAATAATACCTATTTATTTTTTTAAGTTTTCGTCTGGTATCAGAGCCAGAGGGGGAAGTGGGGTGATGGCTATCTTTCTTTACTTATTATGATGTTGCTAGTGTAGATCTACAAGTTTATATCTTCCTGATGAGATTTATTAACTTTGTAATTACCATCTTTCTTTATTTATAATTTTGCTAGTGTAGATCTACAAGTTTAAATCTGTCTGATGAGACTGGTTAACTTCGTGATTACTATCTAATGTATTCAAGCCTATTATAATTTTGATAGTATTAATTTTGTGACTTTGGATCTATCCAAAGGGCATGGAGCCTGTAATTGCCAACCTTCGGTCCAGGCTGAGCCATGAGATTTGGCAGTCCTGTAGGGATGTTGAGGTTCTTGTGGTCCGAGATCCAGGACGGTAAAGTGCCAAAGGATCAGATCTAGGGTTCATGGGTTTTTACTATCAATCTTATGATTTTGTTTGGAAATATAGTCGTCGTGTATAGTTAATCTTTCTCAAAGGATTAGATCTATTCTTGTAGGTTCATCACTATCTTTATTATGATGGAAATATGGTCGTCATGTATAGTTAACTTTTCTCAAAAGATTAGATCTTTTCTTGTAGTTCTCTCACTATCTCTGTTATAATCGGTTCAGAAAAATGGTTATCCTCCATGGATCTTGAAGGATTCTGTTCCAAAGGGAAGAGGAATATAAAGTTGATTTATTTATTTAATTGCTTTTCTATACTCATGGCTTCCTTTTTTAGAACCAACTCTACCTCTTCTAGTTCTTCTTCAAACACCAAACTAAAAGAAGAAATCAATATACAAGACATTAATCAAGACATAGACAATTGGAAAATTCTTAAATATACTCAAACTGATATATATGAAAGAGAAAGAAAGTGGATGTTTTCCACTTCAGATTATACAATTAAGACAATAGAACAAACTATAGCCTTAGATGCCGATCATGAAGAAATCAAACTATTATCCAAAAGAACAATAGAAAAACATAAAGAAAAATATAATTATATTCATTTTTGATTAGTACAAATCGCAGTTAAACCTTTGACAAGAGAAGGATTAGACACATCTTTACTCCTTTGTCTTAGAGATAGCAGATTCTTAGAATTCAATGATTCCCTCTTAGGAATGGCAGAAACTAGCCTTTGTGGAGGACCAGTATATTTTGATTGTTTTCCAAATTTTACAGTCTCTTTAAAAGACAAAAACATTCTAGATGCTTTAACATTAAATATAAAAACTGCTAACTGTAGAGTCAAAACTGGGACTCTTCCTGTAGCTATTATTTATAGAATTCAATACAAAGTTATGAATTCAGCATTTAGGACAGGAGCCCTAAAAACATTACGGGAGAGACAGTCCTATTCCAAATAGATCTGACTAGATCTCAGATTACAGTTCCAAGATCTATCACCTGGAACCAGATCTCACTGCCGGAAGGCTGAGTTCTTCCTAAAGTAGCTCTAGCAGACCCAATACAAAATACAACGGTTTCAAGCATCCAGCAATTTGCTTATGGAGCTGTTCAAATCAAATTTGATAGATCTATGAGTTTCAGGGCATCATCTTCATCAACAACTGGTATAGATATGCCTAGATAATCAACAGGAAGAAGATCAGTTTTAGATAGGCCACTGACTTCTTCTATCTCAACCTGACTTCAAGATTTAGATCTTTCTTCTAAAATTCCACAAGCAAGGTATGCAACCAACAGACCTACTCCTTCAAAAATCCAAGATGGATCCTCTGATGATCTAGAACAGGAAGGACTTCCTAGATCTCCTACATATTCCTCCATAATAGACTGTTGTCTTCAACTTGACGAATTAAAGGTACTGACTATGGAATATCAAATTGACAAACAAAATCTCAAGACAGAATTTTATGCAGAATACAATCATGCCAAGAGAACTTCGTTCTTTGACAAATACAAGGGACAACATCGACAAAAAAAAACAAGAAAAATTCTATGGATTTCTCGGAAGAACAAAACAACATATTTAGTTCTTTGATTGGTTCGAAGTATATTCACAAAGAAATGGGATTGATTATCCTTTTTCTCAAACAACAAATGTGGTAAAAAGGTGGCAAACAACTGAAGGAGAAATTCAAGCAGAACTCCCACCACCAAAATCAATCACTTTCTCATACAAGTCAACCGAGATCAATGCCAAACCATTCAAGCTCAAATCTGCCCAGGATGAAGGAACAGTCAATGGCAAGGACATCCAGGGAATCTATGAACAAAATAATTACACCAACAAATACTTGCAGACACTTGGGGAATATCTCCTAACCAGGCCTATTCCTAAAACTCCTTCCATGAATATCTCTTCATCAAACCCACTTTTCAAACCTCATGAAATACCAATCAAATTCCACAAAGACCTCCAAATCAAACCAATAACCCAATTAGAACAACGAATAACCAAAATAGAACAATCCTTTTCTACCCTAACATCCAAACAAAGGTCAAACAACCAAGGATCCGCAAGTGTTAGCCAATCAACCTGTACAATAACCAAAGAAGAATTCCAAGAGTCTTTGATCATAAACAAACTACAAGCCTCTTCTTCACAAAACCAAATTACCAACTGGAAAAATCCTCAAAAATTATACTACTCCAGAGCTACCTATCCAGATATCCTTCTTGAAGAAAAATTCAATATTTTGCAAAATTCATATAATGCAAACAATATATATGAATGGAGCATTGATGGAGTTTCCGAATACAATATTCTTACAATCCTTCAACAAATGACGATGGTAGCTACAGCCTATCGGACATCACATGGCTGCACTGACCAATTAGCTGCCCATATCCTAATACAGGGTTTACTGGGCAACTTAAAGGTTGGTGGGACGAGCACCTCACCACTGAAGACAAAAGCAACATTCTCAATGCAGTCAAAATTGATATTAATGGTGAACCAATTCTTCAGGATGGATACACCATCTCAGATGCGGTGGCAACATTAATATTCACTATTGCAAAGACATTCGTCGGTGATCTAGGAATATTCAGGGAAAAATCATCAAAACTACTAAACAATCTCAAATGCAAAAGCCTCTCTGACTTCAGATGGGACAAAGGCACATTCTTAACCAGAATATATGCAAGGTCAGACGGTAACAAAGCCTATTGGAAAGAAAAATTCCTTGATGGCCTTCCTAAATCATTGCGAGATCTAGTTCGAGAAGAACTCAGGACTCAATACAACGAAACTGTGCCATGGGAAACAATAATCTATGGACAGTTAACCAGCCAGATCCAGCAAGTCGCACTCAAAGATACTCAGACAACTTGCAAAGGACCGAGCCCAACGAAGAAAAGACCTTGGATCCTTCTGTGAACAGTTTGGGCTACCAAATTGTTACAAAAAACCCCATAAAATATCCAAACCCACAAAACACCTTGAAAAGCCCTCCTATTACAAAAGGAGATACCAGCCCAATAAACAAATACCTCTCATACAACCACCTCAAATCATCGGGCCTCCATCACCAATTATTTGTCACAAATGCTACAAACCCGGACATATAGCCCGATATTGCAAACTCAACCAAAAAATCAATTCCTTTGATTTAGAAGACCAGATCAAAACCCAGTTATCAAATCTTTTTATTCAATCAGATATTGATGATGCTGAACGAGAAGATGATTATATCAACCAATTAGAGGATGACATCTCAACATCATCATCCTCCTCCCAAACTACTAATAATGAAGAGGAAGAAGAAGGTCATACAATCAACGTGTTGACCAAAGATCAAAACCTTCACCTCGATATTATTGAAGAAATTCCTGAAAAAGAGAAAAAACAACTCTACCTAAACAAATTTAAAGAATCCCTGAACCAAACCTCAACCTCTTTGAATCCATTAGCCAAAGACCCAAGACTTCTCAAAACCTATAATCTCATAGACATTCTTGATAGTTTTCCCTCTAAACCTACCAAACCCTTGACTCTTCAAAATCTCCAAACAGAAATTGATCTTCTTAAAGAAGAAATTAGGGCAGTCAAAGCTAAACAAGAACTTGACAGCCTTGTTCTTCAAAACCTAGTACCAATTGATTCAAATATTCAGGATGATACTGAATTCTTAAACCAATTACCCAAAAAACCCAAGGAAAATAAAGATCACTTGGTCCAAGTTCGATTACTAATTAACAATAATTACGTAATCGAAACTGAAGCCTTATTGGACACTGGGGCAGGCCAAAGCTGTATTCTTGAAAATCTTGTTCCATCCCAATTCTTTGAAAAAACCAAAGAAGTTCTTAGACGAGCTGATGGAGCTAAACTTGAAGTTAGTTTCAAACTAACAAATGTTCAGATCCAATTCTCCTCTGTATCAATCCCAGATTTCTTTTTCCTAGCCAAAAAACAAACCAACAATGTCATATTAGGAATGTACTTTATTTGACAACTAATTCCTTACCTAACCACAGAAATAGGCATAATACCTCAACTCCTTGATCCTAATGCCCTCTTACCCTTCTCTAAACCATTTAAACTAACAAATTCTGTATTGCAGGAAAATGACGAGCGCAACATCTAGAAAAATCAGCAACTGGATGCCAACCAAGCTTGCTGATAGTACAATACTGCATATTTCAAAAAATTATTATTCATATAAACAGGAGTGTAGGGAAGACAAGATTAGATACTTTGATGTTGTATTCTACAACACAGAGACTGGTCAACGAATCCCCCCATATCTAGGCATAAACATGACAACATTGTTGCAAAACCAACAAATAATACCGTCCGAAGCTTAAAAGATCACAGCTTCATGAAGCGGAGAAAAATTCAAAGATTAATCCTCAACAGACATTGGCTCAAGGAACGGGGGAATATAAACACCTGAATATGACAAAACGATTCAGGAAACAAAACAAGAGCTATCTATAACAATCTACTAAAAATACAAATAGACATTCAAGCTGGCTCAATCGGAACAAAATTCAGAAAAAATCATTTTTACTGCAGCACCGGAAGCACTGTAGCAGTCCGAGGGCATAATACCTCAACTTCTTGACCTTAATGCCCTCTTACTCTTCTCTAAACCCTTAAAACTAACAAATTCTGTTTTGCAGGAAAATGACAAGCTCAACATCCAAACCAATCAACAATTGGATACTTCACAACGTTGTTAATAATCATATTGCTAAAGATTATTATTCTTACAAACAACAATGCAGAGAAGACAGAATCTGATATTTCGATGTTGTATTCTACAACATCGAAACTAGACAATGCATTCCTCCACATCTTCGGCACCAACATGACAACATTGCTACAAAACCAACAAACTATACAGTTCGCAGCCTGAAGGATCAAAGCTTCATAAGACGAAGAAAAATTCAAAGATTAACCCTTCACAAACATTGGCTTAAGAAACAATGGGGAATGCAAGCATCTGAATTTGACAAAATGATTCAGGAGACAAAACAAGAGCTATCTGTAACAATCTGATAAAAATACAAACAGATATTCAAACTGGCTCAATCGAAACAAAATTTAGAAAAAATCATTTTTACTGTAGCAATGAAAGCACTGTAGCAGTCCGGCAAGTTACTGTACAAACATGGCAACAAAAAGACAAACGATGCATTGTAGCGCATACTGTAGCGGTACTGTAGCAAATAACTGTAGCGAGTACTGTTGCAACATGAAAATTTTGCTATAAATACCCCTCAAACCCAACACAATCCACACACCATTCAGGACACCATTCTTACAACAATTCTTCAAGTCTAACTCTCTCTCTAGCTTGAAGAAACCTCTCCCTTCTCTCTACAAAGTAGTTCTTAGTTTTTATATTTTAGTTTTTAGCATCAAACAAGGGAGCAAGCCTTGCAAGCTTCCCAAACATTGTAAGTCTTCTTACAAACTCATATTCAATATCATTCAAATAGTCGGTTGAGCCGCCTCATATTCATATTCATTTATTTGTTTTATTTATTTTGATTATACTAACCATACATGGCCGGTTATACCGCCTGATCTAACTTATTAACTTGTTTTTACATTCCATTTACATTCTGTTTATACATGGCTGGTTCAACCGCCTATACTAACTAGTGGCAGTCCGACTGCGACCCACTTCCTAACTCTTATGCTTTCTTTTTAATTCATTTTATTTACTTTCCTAGTTTAAGGGACTAACCCCTCGTCCCGTTTGGTATTAGAGCCAGAGGGGGAAGTGGGGTGATGGCTATCTTTTTTTACTTATTATGATATTGCTAGTGTAGATCTGCAAGTTTATATATTTTTGATGAGATTACCATTTTCTTTATTTATCATTTTTCTAGTATAGATCTACAAGTTTAGATTTGTCTGATGAGACTGGTTAACTTCATGATTACTATCTAATGTATTCAAGCCTATTATAATTTGAAAGTATTAATTTTGTAACTTTGGATCTGTCCGAAGGGCATGGAGCCTGTATGATGTGATCCTCGATTCATGGGAACCAAGGAGACGACACGCGGAAGCAAAACCCTAGACCTTAGAGGACACATTGCGATTTGATGGACTCGACCTCCAAACTTGGACCACTCAAGCTTGAATTCGATGGTAGAAAACGCCACAATCAAGGGTGTGTTCTTGATTGATAAGTCAGGGAAAAAACCTAGGATCAACTCTAGGAAGTTCAATCTAGCTTTCACAAGCTAAAGGAATTTGCTTCAATGAAAGACGAAATTCTGGAATTTTTGTATTGATGTCAAAAAAAACTGAATGTAAACATCAACTTGGGGCTATTATATAGCCTTTGTCTAAACCTAATAAAGTTGGAAACTACCAAAGGAAATTCGGCCAGCACTTGCTTGTCCTTTAGGCCGAAACTAACCTAGTTAACGAACTAACTAACTAACTCACGAAGGGTCTACTAGGCTAAGGCCCACACAGCCAGCCTCTAAGCTCAACATGAGCAAATCAATGTAACCCAATCCGCCATTGGAAGCCTGATCACTTGCCTCCTCGATTGTTAGCATTATCTTGGTAGTCTTGCAAGGATCCGTCATGTCAATTCCTTTAATGCACGGTTGCTCCAGCATGAACTAGGGCTTGAAGCGACTCTTTGAATCTCTTAGCTCGTGCATGTGTCACTGGGCCTTGGGGCACCCTCACAGGGTCTGCTTGATCACCATAGGCAGCTTGGTCATTCGCATCATTTCCCTCCTCTTGAGAAGGATTTGACCTCAAATCGTGTTTGTCCCCTGCAAGAAATGGGCTGAGATCAGCAACGTTAAATGTAGCACTTACTTGATACTCACCGAGTAGATCTAAGCGGTATGCGTTGTCGTTGTTGCGCTCCACGACTTGGAAAGAACCATCGCCTCTTGGTGACAACTTGATTTGACGTTGCTTTGGAAATCGTTCCTTGCGCAAGTGTAACCAAATCCAGTCACCAGGTTCAAAAACAAGCTTGCGCCTATTCTTGTTAGCCTGTTGGGCATATTGGGCCGTCCTTCTCTCGATGTTGGTATGGACCTTCTCGTGTAATGTTCTCACGAATTCAGCTTTCCTTTTGCCATCTAAGTTCACATGCTCAGAAGAAGGTAATGGCAACAAGTCTAAGGGAGTTAAAGGGTTAAAATCATACATAACTTCAAAAGATGAAAATTGTGTAGCACTATGCACAGCCCTATTGTATGTAAATTCTACATGTGGTAGACACCCTTCCCATGTTTAAGATTTTTCTTGATAATTGCACGTAAGAGTGTCGACAAGGTTCTATTTACTACCTCAGTTTGACCATCCGTTTGAGGATGACTAGAAGTAGAAAACAGCAGTTTGGTTCCCAACCTACCCTACAAGGATTTCCAAAAATAGCTCAAGAATTTAACATCTCTATCAGACACTATAGTCCTAAATATGCCATGCAAATGAATAACTTCTTTAAAGAATAAATCAGCAATATGCAAGGCATCATCAGTTTTATGACATGCAATGAAGTGAGCCATCTTGGAAAACCTATCTACTACAACAAATATAGAGTCATGTCCACGTTTAGATCGAGGTAATCTAAGTACAAAATCCATGGAGATGTCAACCTAAGGTTGGTCAGGTATAGGTAAGGGAGTATACAAACCATTCGGGTTAACCCGTGACTTAGCCTTATGGCACACTCCATATTGTTCAACAACCCTTTCCACATCCCTGCGCATGTGTGGCCAATAGAAATGTTCCTGCAACATAGCTAAGGTCTTGGTGACACCAAAGTGTCCTATTAAGCCACCACTATGTGACTCCCGAACAAGTAAGTCACGTATGAAACCTTGGGGAATGCATAACTTGGAAAGGTAGAATAAGAATGTAATGATCCCACATCGGCTAGGGAGAGAGCCCGGGCTACTTTGATAAGTCTGTTGTGGTATCACCCACCTCGACGAGGCCTTTTGGTGAGGTAGCCTACGAGTGCCTGTTGTGTTGTCCAGCACCGCCAAGAACAAAACCCACGGCCCCACGGGGTGTCAAACTGTGGGACAATATTGTCGAGAGACTGTTAAAAAGAAACCCTCATGCACAAAGTATTTTTCAAAGTTAGACTTCCCACAATTCACATAAGCATTCAAAAAATCCAAGTCATCTTTGTATAGTTCTTTCATGAGCTCAAGTCCTAGCAGTTTAGCATCTAAAGCAGTGAGCAAAGTATATCTGCGTGATAAAGCATTAGCCACTACATTAGTCTTACCTGTCTTGTACTTGATGATGTAGGGAAAGGATTCGATGAAGGCTACCTATTTGGCATGCCTTTTGCTCAATTTTTGTTGTCCCTTTAAGTGCTTGAGGGACTCATGGTCAGTTTTGATGACGAATTCCCTTGCATGTAGGTAGTGTTGCCAAGTCTCCAAAGCACGTACAAGGGCATACAACTCCTTGTCATAGGTCAAGTAGTTGAGAGCCGCGCCATTTAATTTTTCACTGAAGTATGCGATTGGCTTCCCACCTTGCATAAGTACGGCTCCAACACCTACATCTGATGCATCATATTGCACTTCAAAAGTAAGGTCAAAGTTAGGTAGTGCAAGAAGTGGTGCATGTGTGAGTTTGTTTGAGTAATTGGAAGGCCTTATCTTGTGTTTTCCCCCAAAAGAACTTCTCATTCTACTTCATGACCGTGGTGAGGAGTGCGGCAATGGTACTAAAATCCTTCACAAAGCAACGGTAGAAGCTTGCTAAGCCATGGAAGCTGCGCATATCACTGACTGAGGTAGGTGTCGGCCATTCTTGGATGGCTTTAACCTTCTCTTCATCTACATGAATGCCCTACGCACTAACAACATAGCCTAGAAACACCACATGGTCAGTGCAAAAGGTGCACTTTTTAAGGTTGGCATATAGCCTCTCCCTTCGAAGTATTTCAAAAACAGATTTGAGGTGTTCAAGGTGCTCCTCTAAGCTTCTACTATAGATCAAAATATCGTCAAAATAAACCACAACAAATTTTCCAAGGAAAGGTCTTAAAACATGATTCATTAAGCACATGAAGGTACTAGGTACATTAGTTAAACCGAAAGGCATTACTAACCACTCATATAGCCTATGTTTAGTTTTGAAAGCGGTTTTCCACTCATCTCCTTCTTTCATTCTTATTTGGTGGTAACCACTTTTCAAGTCAATTTTGGCGAAAATAATGGCACCATGCAGTTCATCTAACATATCATCTAATCTAGGGATAGGGTGATGATATTCTACCGTGATAGCATTGACTACTCTACAGTCGGTACACATTCTCTAGGCGCCATCCTTCTTGGGTACGAGAATTACTGGCACAGCACATGGATTTAGACTATCTTGAGCCCAGCCCTTCCTTAGCAGTTCCTCCACTTGCATTTGTAATTTCTTTGTTTTCCCAAGGCCCATTAAATAGGCAAGCTTGTTAGGCAATGGAGCTCCCGGAATGAGGTCAATTTGGTGCTCGATTCCCCTTAGGGGTGGTAGTTTATCAGGCACGTCCTCAGGGAATATGTCCTCAAACTCCTGCAAGAGAGATAAAACATTAGTAGGTATGGACGAAATGACCAACTCTTCTTTGCACACAAGTACAAGAGTTGGTTGGAAGACAAAACTCACTTTACATCTTTGGCTTGTGCTAGCAAGCTTAGCTTGCCTTTGTTCTCCTCTCTCATGGCCGACCCATTTTGATACGGTCCTCGATCAACACGTTTCGAGACACGTAGCACGTTTGCCCAAGGATGATGAGAATATAAAGACCAAGGCCTATTCAAGCACATGGGGAATTGGAAGATTCAAGTGAAGACTAGTTGATTGCACGAATGCTTGAGTTTAGTAGGATTATTTGATTTTCCTCGTTGATTTTGGTTATTTCTCGTTTTAAAAGTCTAGGTAATTAAGATAGTTTAATTGCGGCCCATTTGTTAGTAAGTAAGGCCCAAAATCTTTCTTAAGTATGTAGGGTAGTTTGGTCAACTTTTGGATTAGGGTTAATGCTTGTAAGGGCTATAAATAGCCCCACTTCCTCTTTGTTTTGGGATCAGTTTTTGACTATTAAATACAATTAGTGAGTTTTCACTTTCTCTTTGGCAAGAGAGTTTCCTTTGAATACTTGAGAATCTTCTCAAGTTATTCACCCGAACTTATCAATCGAGTATCTCCTTGATTGTGGCGTTCTACTACCTCCAATTTGGTTCGTTAACTCGAGTAGTTACGGGTTGAGATAATATCAAAATTGTTCGTGACTTCTAGGGATTAGTTGGGTCAAATTTCCGCTGCCTAAGCCATGGTGTTTTGGTTGTCTAGATCGGGGTTTCACATTGGAGGTAACTACTCGAGTTAACGAACCAAATTGGAGGTAGTAGAACGCCACAATCAAGGAGATACTCGATTGATAAGTTCGGGTGAATAACTTGAGAAGATTCTCAAGTATTCAAAGGCAACTCTCTTGCCAAAGAGAAAGTGAAAACTCACTAATTGTATTTAATAGTCAAAAACTGATCCCAAAACAAAGAGGAAGTGGGGCTATTTATAGCCCTTACAAGCATTAACCCTAATCCAAAAGTTGACCAAACTGCCCTACATACTTAAGAAAGATTTTGGGCCTTACTTACTAACAAATGGGCCGCAATTAAACTATCTTAATTACCTAGACTTTTTAAAACGAGAAATAACCAAAATCAACGAGAAAAATCAAATAATCCTACTAAACTCAAGCATTCGTGCAATCAACTAGTCTTCACTTGAATCTTCTAATTCCCCATGTGCTTGAATGGGCCTTGGTCTTTATATTCTCATCATTCCCCTCCTCTTAAAAGCAATTTGCCCACAAATTGAAGCACGAATGGTGACAAGACGAGTTACATGCCTTCGACTCAATCTTGTTATGATGGCTACAGATGGCATCCAATGCAAAACCCATGTGCTAAGTTGGAAAATAACCCTCGTCGAACCTTGAATCTCACAAACCATCTTCAATGTATGCTCAACTTTATTGTTTGTGGTCATGAGGTAAGGGTCCTCAAAGTGGTATGAAGTGTATCCCGTGAAATCAAACTCCGGCTCGAACACACTTGCAAGGCACCAAGGCGGATTTGGTGATGTTGGAGCTGCATGTGGACTAAGAGCAAGACGAAAATCATAATGGTCATTGTAAGGATCGAAGACAACCTAAGAGGGGGGTGAATTAGGCTTTCAAAGAACTGCTAAGATATAGTCCACTTTTTTCACAGATTACCTTTCTTTTCTCAAATACCTCCCAATGAACGAGATAGCACAAGAGCACAGATATTCATGAGATGAAGAGAAGAATAGTTTATGTAGAAAAGCAGTAAATGAAAGTAAAGAAACAAACCAGGCTTCAAACACAACTGAGGTTTGAACACCACCTTTATATATCAAGTTACTTCAAGTTGAACAAACTTGCAACCAATCTTTTGTGTACAAGGAAGGGATCACTTCCTTCTTGCCCCAAACCACACTTGGTCAAGCAAGGAAGTTTTACAAACACTCGCAAACCCTCACTATGCTACACTATTGAAGAAGTTGTGTCACACTTGAAAAACTACACGAAGATTGCACAAACAAAGAGTACAAATGTTCCTTTTGAGTATTCTAGCACTTGAATCACTCACAATCTGATGTAGTCTTGTTGTACAAAGTTGTCTTGAAGTGGTTGACTTTGTTCTATTTATAAGAGACCAGAGAATTCTTCAATTAATGCTGTCAACGGGTAGAAGGCAACTGAAGAGTCAACTAGCCGTTGGTGCTGTCGGACGTCCGATACTTGGTATTTATGCGTCCGAGGGTAGGATGCATTCTTGGACTTTCTTCTTCAATTCCTTCGGACGGCCGATGCATCCTGAGTGATTCGTCCGAAGAGCAGCAATACTTGTCGGACGTCCGATACACAGTTGTTGAGCGTCCGATCCTGATCAGTAAACAAGTAACTCCTGGCTTGTCTTCTTCGGACGTCCGAGTCTGAGTTCTTTATTCGTCCGAAGATACTCAAAGAATGTCGGACGTCCGATACTCTCCTTTTGTGCGTCCGACATCATCCTCAGCAGACTTCATTCTTTTTATCTTCTTTTTCTACTTTAAATCCACAGACCTGTTTGGTTCATTTCTGAAAAGGATCTCTACAAAAGGTATTAGAAACATCCAATTGTTTTGTAATCATCAAAAGATATGAGTTGAGATAAACAATCTCCCCCTTTTTGATGATGACAAAACAATTGGATAGAGCAAAATATAATAGCTCCCCCTAACGAAGTGCATGAGTAGTATACAGGAAAGAAACGCAATCCACATCATCAGTGCTGATCCAACTTAACTCCCCCTGAGACTGACTCCCCCTAACTAGTTACTCTATACCATCAGTGTTAAACCAAATCCAATTCCAATTCTCCCCCTTTTTGTCATCACAAGATTTCGAAGCAGTTTTGGTACCAGCAATGCATCTCATTAGAAACAATATCATTTACAATGTACATCACAGTTTGGAATCAATCATTGAGCAGATATCAATCAGAAACATTCATTCAACCAGCAGATTGCACAAACACATAACCAATTATATCACCCAAGAAAAAACATTCATAACAAAATACTTAGTTATAACATTCATAAGCAGTAAAGAAAATATCCAGTTGTACAGACCATGTGTCCAGCACTTAATACAAAAGTGCAATGCAAAAGATAAACTATAGTCCTAGATAAAGGTGCAATGACTTAGTAGTGCCTAGATGGTGATTTTAGATGATCCAGGCCTTCTCCTTGCCAGACGATACTGTGCAGGATCCTCTTCTTCTTCAGTTTCTTCATCACCATCTTCATCTGATTCCTCAGTTGCTGGAGCCTTGCCTTTATCCTTGGGTTGAGAACTAGAAGCTCGTGTAGTCTCAGCACCAGTAGTTGGTCCTGTGGGCTCAGTTCTTGGCTCATTTACATTGCTCTCAGGTATTGGAGGGACAAGAAGGTTTCTTTTTTCAATGAAGGAGGATTTTTGGTCAGAGGTCATGGTCATCATGAGACCTTCTTCAACAAGCAAGACATGCTGCTTGAGGTCTTCAAGCAAGGAAATGACTTCAGAATTGGATGCAAAGGATCTGCTAGCAGACTTCCTAGGATGAATGGTGAAAGGAGAGACAAGGTCTGACTGATCACGAGGAGTCCTAGGAGTGACAGGGGTTTCATGAAGATTCTTCCTTCTAGACTCAGCAACAGTTTCCTTATAGCACCAATGGCCTTCAAAAAATTTTAAGTTCTTTCGTTCAAAATAAGCTTTTGAGAAGACGGATGAAGCACTGTCTTTGGGAGATTTTCCAGAGAAAGGAATTTCAAAATAGGCAAAGATAGGGGTCAGAAATCTGCCATAAGAGAGCTTCCTACGGCTGTCAGTGCTAATTTTGAGCAAAAACTTGCACATTACAAATCCAAAGTCAATGCGAATTTTTTCAACAAAGCAGTAGAACAGATAGAGTTCCATTTTGTTTGCATCTGTTCTGTGGCCATCAGTTGGCACTAACAGATTTGAAATGATGGTGAAGATGATCAAGTTCTGAGGACTAAGATCATCCAGTCTTGCCTCAGCAGGAGTATTGAATGTGGTTTGAAAATAGGTCATGAGTTTAGCATTGTAAAAATGATGATAGGCAGAAGGAAATTCCTCATACGAAAAGAAATTGGCAATTTTTCCTTTGAAACCAGTTTCAATACTAGTTTTCAGAATAGAATTCACAATGTCAGGAGTTAACATGATGTCTACAGAGTTGACCCTAGAGATGAGTTCAGTGTGTGATCTACCCTTTCTAAGATTAGCAAAGAATTGATAAAGCATGTCAGGATAAAAAACATTAGGAATGGTCAGAAGATGAGTCCATTTCTGGAATTCAAATAGTTTGATGACAGGTTCAAGATCAAGCTTACGAAATTCAAAGGGAATGATGAGCCTTTGGGTGATGAACCCTTTTTGAGAGACTAGCTCAAATCTATCTCTGGCTTCATCATCGATGAACTTTGGTAGAGGAACAGGTTCAGGTTCAGGCTGAGATACTGGATTCTTCCCAGAACGTGTCCTTTTTGAGGTTTGGGTGACAGATGCACCAACATTTTGAGTCTCAGTCCTTGTCCTTGGAGACTTCCTGATGGAGGGTTCAGGTGTTGGCTGACTCTCAGTAGTGTTTTCTTCATTCTGCTGATCAACAGAGGGATCAGCAGATTGCTTTTCCTTGGATTGGGGAGTTCTCTTCCCCTTTGCAGTCCTTTTTCTTTTACTAGAAGACCTTATGACAGTTTCATCACCTTGGGTAGCCTGCTCTGGTTCCTCATTTCCACCAGCAATGTTCCCTTCAGAGATCTGCCCTTCCGTTTGTTCATCAGATGATTCAGCAGTTGGAGTAACCAATTTTCTTCGAGCAGTCTGCTTCACTTTGCCACCACGGGTCACTTTCTTCTTTTTAGGTGTCACAGGAGGTGGATCAACAACTTCAATGTCTTCATCCCTAAGCCTAAAAGACCGTCCGGCACTAGTAGATCCTCCCCTAATTCTAACCATGATGCAATGTGGATATGATTTTTGATGCAGAACGTTGTGTATAGAGGAAAAAACAGTAAAAGCCAACAAGAGTGCACTAAAATGCCGCAAAGAGAAGGTTATATGAAGTTAGGGTTCCGTGAGTAAATTGGGAATTTTGGGGTAGTTGGGTGTTAGGAGTGCTTTTTATGAGTGGTTAATGAGCAGGAGAGGTGTAATAGAGTTGGTTGAGTCAATTTCTCGGAACTTGGTTTGAGGAGGGAGGAATTTGAATTTCAAATTTTAGAGAAACTGAAAGGTCGCGTCCGAGACTTATGGAGGAAAATGAATTGAGAAGAATGGGTAACTGCCTTATAGGACACATTTTTTGAGTGTCGGACGTCCGAACGAAGTGATGCGTCCGACACAACCGTCCGAACCAGGGTTTTTCTGGAACTTGGATGAAGAACACTGTCGGACGTCCGTTCCAATTTATCGGACGTCCGATAAAGATTGACTAGAAATAAGACTTAGAGCATTTTTTCTGAAACACCCAATTTTGTCCTCAAGGACACAAATTGATCTAACGGAAGAGCTTTTGTGAGGATATCAGCGATCTGTTCTTTAGAACAAACAAACTCAACACGGATTACCCCCTTTGAAACAAGATCGCGAATGAAATGATGCTTTATATCAATGTGCTTAGTCCTAGAGTGTTGAATGGGATTTTTTGTTAGATTGATTGCACTAGTGTTGTCACAGTACATGGGTACACATTCATATACTAAACCGGAATCATTCAATGTGTTTTTCATCCATAGCAATTGAGCACAGCAAGCACCAGTAGCAACATATTCAGCTTCAGTAGTGGACAGTGAGATAGCATTTTGTTTTTTACTAAACCAAGAGACCAAGCAATTTCCAAGAAAGTTGCATATGCCAGTAGTACTTTTTCTATCTATTTTACAGCCACCAAAGTCAGCATCAGAGAATCCACACAAAGGAAGTTCATGACATTTTGGATACCACAAGCCATAATTTAAGGTTCCTTTAAGATATCTTAAGATTCTTTTTACCGCATTCAAGTGTGATTCCTTTGGACAGGATTGAAAACGAGCACATAAACACACAGCAAACATGATGTCAGGCCTACTAGCAGTTAAATAAAGTAAACTTCCAATCATACCTCTGTACTTCTTCTCCTCAACTTTTGTACCTTCTTCATCCTTGTCAAGTTTGGTAGATGTGCACATAGGTGTCCCAACAGGCTTTGAATCCTCCATTCCGAATCTTTTCAGCAACTCCTTGGTGTATTTTGTTTGATTTATAAATGTTCCATCTTGGGTTTGAATCACTTGGAGTCCAAGGAAGAAGTTCAGTTCTCCCATCATGCTCATTTCAAATTCTTTTTGCATGATGATGGAAAAGTCCTTGCACAATTTTTCATTAGTAGCACCAAATATGATATCATCCACATATATTTGCACAATCAAAAGATCTCGTGAGCTTTGTTTTGTAAAAAGTGTAGTGTCTACAATGCCTCTTTTAAAACCATTTTCAATCAAAAATCCACTCAGACGTTCATACCATGCTCTAGGAGCTTGCTTTAATCCATATAAAGCTTTTGATAGTTTAAACACGTGATCTGGATAAGATTCATTTTCAAAACCAGGAGGTTGGTCAACATAGACTTCTTGATCTATAAATCCATTTAAGAAGGCACTCTTAACATCCATTTGAAATAATTTGAAATTCTTGAAACACGCAAATTCTAAAAACATTCTTATGGATTCCAGCCTGGCTACTGGTGCAAAAGACTCATCAAAGTCTATTCCCTCTTCTTGAGTGTATCCCTTAGCCACCAGTCTAGCCTTATTTCTAACAATCTCCCATTTATCATTCATTTTGTTTCTAAAAACCCATTTAGTGCCAATGATAGGATGGCCTTGTGGTCTGGCAACCAGGGTCCAAACTTTGTTTCTTTCAAATTGGATTAACTCTTCTTCCATAGCTAAAATCCAGTGCTCATCATTCAATGCATCAGCAACATTTTTGGGTTCAAAATGTGATACAAAAGCAAGATTGTCTACCAGGTGACTAGAGGAACGAGTCCTGACCTTTTCAGAAGGATCACCAATTATAAGTTCCCTGGGATGATTATGAGCAAATTTCCAGGCTCTTGGAAGATCATTAGTAGTAGTGGTATCTCTATTATTTACTTCTTCAGCTGGACTGACCTGAGCATCAGTATCCTTTGAGTCAGTTTCTGGTGAGGCAG
Organism: Coffea eugenioides; assembly: GCF_003713205.1. NCBI lineage: Eukaryota > Viridiplantae > Streptophyta > Magnoliopsida > Gentianales > Rubiaceae > Coffea > Coffea eugenioides. The sequence goes on from NC_040035.1 coordinate 27,929,019, forward strand.
AGTCATGATCATTGATTGCTAGCTTCTTTAGTTCTTCTTGAACACCTGTGTCATCATCTTCACCACAACTCATAGAGATGTCACCATTAGATTCATCAGAAGTAATGTGTATAGCCTCCTCTATAATCAATGTTCTACGATTATAAACTCTGAAACCTCTTTTGTTTTCACAATATCCCAAGAAAATTCCCTCATCAGATTTCTTCTCAAACTTTCCAAGATGTTCCTTGATATTCAAAATGAAACATTTACAACCAAATACTTTGAAATAACCGACAACAGGCTTTTTGTCATTCATGAGCTCATAGGAAGTTTTGTTCAAAATTGGTCTTAGAAGAACTCTATTCATGGTATAACAGCCTGTGTTTATGGCTTCAGCCCAAAAATATTTTGGTAAATTGCATTCACTAAGCATGGTTCTAGCAGCCTCTTGGAGAGTTCTATTTTTTCTTTCTACAACTCCATTTTGTTGAGGGACTCTAGCAATAGAGAATTCATGAGTAATACCATTATGATCACAAAATTCTGGAAAATCACAGAACTTGAATTCTGTCCCATTATCACTTCTAATTCTGACAATTTTCGAGCCAAGCAGATTTTGTACTTTAGCAAATAATGAGGTAAAATTCTTAAAGGCATCATCTTTATGAGCAAGGAATATCACCCAAGTATATCTGGAATAGTCATCAACAATCACAAAACAGTATCTCTTACCACCAAGGCTTGCAGTCTGTGTAGGACCAAACAGATCAAGGTGCAGAAGTTCAAGTGATTTTGAAGTAGAAACACATTTCTTAGGTTTAAAAGAAACCTTGACTTGTTTTCCAAATTGGCAAGCATCACAAGTTCTGTCTTTTTCAAATCTAATTTTTGGAAGACCTCTAACAAGCTCCTTTTTAGAAATTTCTTTCAGCAAATCCATATTGAAGTGACACAACCTTCTATGCCACAACCATGGGTCCTCATTTGCTACTTTGAGACATTTGAGATATGAGGAATCAATTTTTTCAAGGAAAACTACATAGACATCATTAACTCTTTTTCCTTTGAAAATAATGTTGAACTTTGAGTCAAATATGAGACATTCAAACTTTTTGAACAATACAAACAGATTCCTGTCACACAATTGGCTAACACTTAACAGATTGTAGCTCAAATTATCAACAAGAAGAGCATTTTGGATAAAAGTTTGATCATTCTTACCAACATCGCCAATAGCAACAGTCTTGGCTTTGTTATCATCTCCAAACGTTACCTTTCCACTTGCTTTTTGCTTGAGTTTAATGAATTGTGATGCATCACCAGTCATATGTCTTGAGAATCCACTATCAATGAACCATTTTGATTTTTTAGCAGTGTTATCCTGGTTTACCTGCACACAAACCCATAAGATAATACTTGGTACCCTTTATATATTGGGTCCTTGAGAGTTAGTCTTATGTTTAACTACCCACATGCATCTCATGCCATTCCTCATATTTTTCTTAACATGACAGTTGCTATTCATGTGACCAGATTGACAGCAAAAGTTGCATACTAACATTGGATTAATCAAATGAACAGGTTTAATGAATCTGACTTGCCTTCTTCTGTGGATAGCAAACTCATTTGTATTATGGTTCAGTCTTATTTGATGAGTATAAGGCACAGTGTTATTCTTTTGAAGATGGTTCTGTTTCAAATGATGTAACAATTGACATAAGTCATCCATCCTTTTTCTTAAGCTGCATTGCTCACTCCTGAGTATGTCACAGTAATTTTTCTTTTTGTAAAATCCAGCAAGCACATCAGACTCAGTCCTTTTCAAGTTGTCATTTTCATACTTAAGACATTTGTTTTGTCGAAAAAGATTTGTATTGTCTTGTATTAGAAAGCTAATTTTCTGCTTCAGTTCCTTGTTTTTAACATAGGATTCTTTCAATCTGTTATGCATTTTTTCTAGAAAAGAATTAACATCATCATCAGATTCACTATCACTATCGGTTTGAGAGTTGCATTGTGTTACCTCTTCATCTCCAATAGCCATGAAAGCCACTTGAGCAGATTCCTCTTCTTCTTCAACTTCGCCTTCTGAGTTGCAATCATTCCAGGTAATTTGAAAATTGTTGAACTTTAGTTTTCGTTCAATCTTGTTTTCCTTCTTTTTCTTCATTGGACACTCATTTGCATAATGCCCAAATTGGCCACATTCAAAACATTTGTCGTTTTGCTTCTTGTTGAACTCTAGTTTCCCTCTATTTCTGAAGTCATTAGTCTGATTCTGGAAGGAATTGCAAGATCCGCCTTTCCTGAATCTTCTCTTATTGAGAAATTTTTTGAATCCTCTTGTGATGAGTGCAATATCACTGTCATCACCTTCCAAGTCATTTTCATCCAGTGAGGCTGTTTCATCTTCATCTTGTGAGGCTTTTAGAGCAATACTCTTCCTTCCTTTTGTATCTTCTTCTTCCTACATCTTAGATTTAAGTTTCAGTTCATAAGAGGTTAGAGAGTTAATCAGAGATTCAATGGATAAAGAATTTAGATCCTTGGCTTCCTCTATAGCAGTCACTTTGCTTTCCCAATCCTTTGATAGAGCATTCAGAATTTTTCTGTTCTTTTCACCTAGAGAGTACTCCTTCTCAAGTACCTCTAAATCCTTGATCAGATCATTAAATCTACAATATATTTTGTCGATATTTTCATGAGGCTCCATCTTAAAAGATTCATACTTGGTGACCGGAATGGACTTTTTCTGTTCTCTTACGTTGTCACTACCCTCATGAATTTCTCTTAGCTTATCCCACATTTCTTTGGCAGATTTGCACCCTTTTACTCTAATTGACTCATTTGAGTCTAAGGCACTATAAAGAACATTCATGGCTTTAGCATTCAATGTGAGATTGGTTCTATCTTGAGCATTCATCTCAGCTCTCATTTTTTGCCGCAACAACCCTGTTTCTGCATCAAGAAAGTTAGCATCATGCGGTCCTTCATTCACAATAAACCACAGCTCAATATCAATGGATTGCAAGAAGATAATCATTCTTTCTTTCCAACTAACATAATTGAAACCAGTAAACGTGGGAGGCCTAGTAACAGATTACCCCTCAACAAACATAGCATGACTGGTTGTCATCTTTACTCCAAGCCGCTTGAGCTTAATCTCTAGGAGACTAAGCTCTGATACCAATTGTAAGGATCGAAGACAACCTAAGAGGGGGGTGAATTAGGCTTTCAAAGAACTGCTAAGATATAGTCCACTTTTTTCACAGATTACCTTTCTTTTCTCAAATACCTCCCAATGAACGAGATAGCACAAGAGCACAGATATTCGTGAGATGAAGAGAAGAATATTTTATGTAGAAAAGCAGTAAATGAAAGTAAAGAAACAAACCAGGCTTCAAACACAACTGAGGTTTGAACACCACCTTTATATATCAAGTTACTTCAAATTGAACAAACTTGCAACCAATCTTTTGTGTACAAGGAAGGGATCACTTCCTTCTTGCCCCAAACCACACTTGGTCAAGCAAGGAAGTTTTACAAACACTCGCAAACCCTCACTATGCTACACTATTGAAGAAGCTGTGTCACACTTGAAAAACTACACGAAGATTGCACAAACAAAGAGTACAAATGTTCCTTTTGAGTATTCTAGCACTTGAATCACTCACAATCTGATGTAGTCTTGTTGTACAAAGTTGTCTTGAAGTGGTTGACTTTGTTCTATTTATAAGAGACCAGAGAATTCTTCAATTAATGCTGTTAACGGGTAGAAGGCAACTGAAGAGTCAACTAGCCGTTGGTGCTGTCGGACGTCCGATACTTGGTATTTATGCGTCCGAGGGTAGGATGCATTCTTGGACTTTCTTCTTCAATTCCTTCGGACGGCCGATGCATCCTGAGTGATTCGTCCGAAGAGCAGCAATACTTGTCGGACGTCCGATACACAGTTGTTGAGCGTCCGATCCTGATCAGTAAACAAGTAACTCCTGGCTTGTTTTCTTCGGACGTCCGAGTCTGAGTTCTTTATTCGTCCGAAGATACTCAAAGAATGTCGGACGTCCGATACTCTCCTTTTGTGCGTCCGACATCATCCTCAGCAGACTTCATTCTTTTTGATCTTCTTTTTCTACTTTAAATCCACAGACCTGTTTGGTTCATTTCTGAAAAGGATCTCTACAAAAGGTATTAGAAACATCCAATTGTTTTGTAATCATCAAAAGATATGAGTTGAGATAAACAGTCATTGAGGTACTTGTTCTTTAAACGAACCCTTGGTACACAACCATCCCTAAAATATGGAGTGTTCCCTTCAAGATGAGCTCGAATCAACTCCCCTTTGGTGTGGACTGAGTTGAGTTGACATTGTTCCATGAATGGATACCAAGGGGGTTTAAGTCTTGGAGTACCAACTCCATGGAGGCTTGCAACGTCTACAATTGATTTTGGAATGGAACACACCAAGATCAGCTCAACTTGCCTTTGCTTGATCTGTATAAAAGAAGAAACACTAAACAAAGCAAAGGTAAGTTTGTTAAGAAAATAATAGGCCTTCACCGGGTTGCTCAAGATCAGCCCACTTTCTCTTCTTTCTTCCTTTTTACCACCCATCTCATTAGATTTTTCCATCTCTTTTTCTAGTTCAACAGCTGACCCTTTTATCTCATTACTTTCAACTTCCTCGGGTTTTACCTCTGCAGGCACAATTCCCTCATCTAGCTTTTTCTCCATTCTATAACGCTCAAGCTCACTTTTCATGCATGCTAGATCAATACAAAGTTGGTCATAAGTAAGTGATACAAGTGCAAGACGACGACTATTAAATAAGAAGGAATACTTATTAGTATGTCCATCAATTTTAACTTCTCGCCTCGACATCCATGCTTTGCCCAACAACACATGTGTCACTTGAATTGGGACTACATCACACAACACCTCATCCACATATTTGCCGATTTGAATAGGTACAAGTGTGTGCTTAGTAACCCAAACATCCCCATGAGTGCTCGTCAACTTGTACGGTTGAAGATGATCAATGGTTGGAAGATTTAATTTCTCAACCATGATAGCACTTGCAAGATTGACTTCACAACTACCATCAATGGCCAAGCTACAAATTTTATCTTTGACACCGCAACGAGTATAAAACCAACCAAGCAACTGAGATTTGACGAGATCCAATTGCTCATCTACACCACGTAATGCCACTTCTTTCACTCCCTTAGGATCAGGAAAACAATGTTGTGGGCTAGCTTTTATGCGTCTTATACTCGCCATGACGTATGAGGGAACCTGCAAAAAGTTAGCAACGAAACCGAAGATATTGCCTTTCACGCTCCCTTACGTGTATCCACTCGCACTCGTGTATATGGATGTCACTCTAATGGACTTACCAAATACCTTTACCTGTTGGGTTAGGTAGTTGAGAAATGCTGCTCAAGTCCAACAACCGTTACCAACCTTTCCACAAGTGTAATCACAAGAATGTAGGAGAAAATGTAGGAAAGTGTTCCTAGAATCTAGGAAGAGAATATATGAGAGTTTCCTAAAGTGGATGAGAGAATATAGGAAAGGTCCTAAAAATGGATGAGAGAATTTTAGGAGAGTTTCCTAAAAAATGGATGAGAGAATTTAGGAAAGTTTCCAAAAAAATGGATGAGAGAGTTTAGGAAAGTTTCCTAAAAAGGTAGGAGAGAGAGTGTCCAAGTGAGTACAAAGAGTTATCCAAGTGCTTTACTTAGTTTCCTAATTGATTTTGGAAACAAGTTAGTTTTTGGAAACCTTTTGAAAATCCTCTTCCTCTTGAACAACTTTTGGTAACCTTCTTGAAACAACTTTTGGTAACCTTCTTGAAACAACCTTTGGTAATCTTCTTGAAACAACTTTTGGTAACTTCCAAATTCTACTCCAAGAAAGATTGCACAAATCAGATTTGGTTCTCTATTCAAAACAATTCGGTTGCCCCTTTCTTTCCTTTCCTTTTTTTTTTCTCTTGCCAACCAATTCCTCTTTTCTTTCTTCTTTTTTTTTTTGCCTTTTTTTTTTTACTACAACTATCAACCACGACACAAAACAAGGAAGTCCACAAATAATAACAACCAAGAACTCCAAGATCTTTCAAGAACGTTCAAGGAAGTTGTCAGGAACTTCAGAAATTTCAAGATTGTGGTCAAGAATTCAAGAAACTCAACATTATTGTAAGTTCTCTTCAAGATTCACAAAATTCCAACAAGTTTAGCCAAAATCCAGATTTAAAAACCAAGTAAACAAGTTGGATAACACAAACAACAAGGCTGGACAGATTTGTATTCGGACCTTGGGTTAAAACATGAAAGTTGTAGGGAATGATATTTTGGAGATGCCTACACAATTTCAGGTCAATTGGAGCAACGTAGCTTGAGAAAAGATGGAATTACCCTTGTTGCCCTGTTTCTACCCGAACTTGAGAATTGCTTCTGTAATTGGCTATTTTGGTTGGGAATATTTCGGAATTGGTTGTTGAGATCTTCTGATGAATTGTATCCCTGTTTCTTATCTTTCAGATGGCTTTGGAATTACGGGATTTGGACTTAGGTAGCCTGATTTATGATCTGTGCACCAGAATGCGATTTGTGAATCTATTTTTTTGGTTCTGGTGTAGTATATTGCATTTTTGACCTGGTTACACTCAAAACTGGGCTGAGTGACCTTCTGAAACATTGTAACCCTATCTCTTAGCTTCGAAACGGTGTATATTTCACCTTCATCCGATAATCATAATGTCGGTGGTACCAAAACCGCTAAACGATGCCAAAAACTGTTTTCCGAGTTAGAGCTTAACTTTCATTTCTGGTCATTTTCCTAGCTAAATCTTGTATTTGAATGACTTTGAGCCTATTGAACGGCTGTTGGGATGAATTTATATTTCGTATGACTTTGGGACTGGCTGAGGAAATAATGAATCCATGACGGCTGGAAAAGTAAGGAAATTAAGGGGATATGCTGTCCGATCCTTGAAAGCATTTGAGGGCTTTGAGTTTGAGTTGAATGGCTTGGATTTGGGCAAGGCAATGAATTATGATGGATGGTTCCTGAGCCGTGGATGTGAGTGACCCCAAACTGTTTCCAAAGCTACTTATGAATTGTTTCTTGCATTATTTACTCGACTGCATATCATGCGTGCTTGCATGTGAGTTCATGACATGATTTGGCTTTAATGAGTTCTTGGGGAGTCTTGTGCTGAACACCAACGTCTCCACCCTGTTTATTGTTCATGACATGATCTGGAGCACTGACGTTGCTCCCCCTTATTGTTTAACGTTAAGTGATCTATTTGAGCGTTGGGTGTTTAAGTGCAATGATTTCACTGGCTCACCAGAGCAATAAACGTATATTTGATTACTGATTCATGACATCATTGAAATGGACTATTGAGAAACTGATTTGATGACTGCTTTTATTGGTTAATCACTGAGCTTTTAGCTCACCCCAAAACTATTTATTCCCCTCCACAGGGCTCGTGGTGAAGGAAGGCTTGTAGTACTTATTCACGTGACTGGATGGCTTATATCTTGTACAGTTTGTATTTGGAATCATTTTATGTATAGTTGGGAATAGTTTCCGCTTCGCTTATGACTTGTATTTATTGGAGAATTTGATGTATATTTGAGATTTATATTGTAATTTATTTGAGGACTGTAGTGACTGACTGAGTCCCGGCGAGAGCTGGGCAGGCGGCCCGCCGAACCCTTTGGTTCGCCTTAGGGGAAGGTGGGGCCGTCACAGTTGGTATCAGAGCTTAGGTTTCAGATCTCTGTAGTGTATCTTAGGCTAAAGTTTAGGATGCTGGACTGTGGGAATTCGATTTGACTTTAAAGTTAAGCAATTGAGGGATAAAACCTAGAGCCTGTTTCGCGTGGTCTCTGCGCGGAGTGAGCCTGGAATAAGTGGTGAATGAGTATGAGGGACTAAGTGCTCGTTTGAGCATAAGCTATGAATTGTGAATGTTATAGGCTTTAAATCTCTCTCATGGTATTTGAGGACCATAGATAGGTATGTCGGGTAGGAATTTCGATTGTAGATGGTTTACTCTTGGGACTGGCCAGCTCGAGATGTTAATTGTCTTATTTCGGATTCTCGTGCCCGAGTACTTTAGCGTTGAGGCGATGCTCAGTATTTGAGATTCGCATTTTGGGAAATGAACAGGCTTGGTCTGGCTAGAATGATTTCAAGAGTCCAATGGACATCTAGTGGGATAGAAAGTGACGTGAGAGACCGGACGGGGTTAACATGGTGTGGGGCAACGTATCCCTTTTCTTTTGATGCACCCATATATGGCTACTACATGACGTTAGCATGTGAATTCGTGTATATATTATCTGTCAAACTTGATATGTATTTGTGTATTTGATTATCTGCCTCCTTGATCTGGCGTGTTATGTGCGTATATGTTTACTTGTGTATTTGGTATGTTGGAATTGGTGCTTAGTTAATTTACTGTGTTTATTCACTAAAATACCTTTTGGGGAAACGAAAAGAAAAGAGAGAGGGAAAAACATATCTATGGACGGGAGACGTAGTCGTGGACGTGGTCGAGGACGAGGAACTGAGCGGACCCCGGAATCAAGAGGAGAAAGGGAAACGTCAGCAAAGCAAGGGCAGGGATCAAGAGCTGCGACTGGAGACCAAATGGCAACGGCAATGCAACAAATGACGGATATCTTGGCAAGACTAGTGGATCAACAAGGCCAAATACCCGTAAACCAAAATTGAAACCCTGAGATGGGCGAGGATAAGGCTCTTGAAAGGTTCCAAAAATTTGCTCCGCCAAAATTCCTTGCAGGGCCCGATCCGGACATGGCTGAACAATGGATAGAAACCATGGTTAATATCTTTACAGCCCTAAACTACACTGAGCAAAGGCAAGTGAACTTTGCAGTATTTCAATTTGAGGGATCGGCCCGATCATGGTGGAACGTAATTCGAGTAAAGTGGGAAAGAGAACAGACCATCTGGACATGGGCGAACTTCATAAGAGAATTTACCGAGAAGTACCTTCCACCTTTAGTCCAAGAAAGGAGGGAGGAGGAGTTTATTGGATTACGCCAGGGAACGTTAAGTGTGGCCGAATATGAAACAAAATTTACAAGATTATCCAAGTTTGCTTCTGAACTGGTAGCCACTGAACGGTGCAGAGTAAGACGGTTTATACAGGGACTGAATTTGGACATCCAAGAGGCGTTAGCCGCGGCGCAAGTGAATACCTTTACGGAGGCCCTTGAGAAGGCTCAACGAATCGATAATGCAAAGGCACAAGTAAAAGCCTCCCAAACTCGGAAAAGAGGTGCAGTTGGTAGTGTGATTGAAGAACCTACTAGTGAATCAATAGCACCTTCTAAAATGCAGAAAGTGAACTTTTTGTCCTACCCGCCATGGACAGTAGGGGCGGGGAATGGAAGGTCTACCAAAGGAAGCCAAACCGGACATGGGAGACTTCTCCAGAAAGCCAAAAGATGGCTTCCTACTTGACTTGTGGCTATTGCGGAAAGGCCAATCATACCGAGAACGATTGTTGGCGGAACGGGCGGAAGTGCTTGATTTGTGGGAGTGGTGAGCACCAAGTTAGCAACTGTCCGAGGAGACAGTCACGCGGAGGTAGTATTCCGCAACTGGAAGGAGCTAAAGCAAAACAAGCAAAGGAAAGAGGGAACCGAACTAGTGGGTCAGCAAAAGTGTATGCGTTAGGAAACCAAACAGTTCCGGACTCGTCTGAGGCAAATGAAGGTAAAATTTCGAGGGCGAAATTTTTTTAAGGGGGAGAGGGTGTGAGGACCCGAAAATTTACCGAATTTCTAGGCTTGATTTTATTTAATTTCACGCTTTGATACCTTTTCTTTATTAGAAAATTCCCCAGATAATTTTTATGAGCAAAATATAGTTTTTAAATCATTTTTCTAGTAAAAGTTAGTTCATGTGAAATTAAGAGTGTATATCGAATGTGGGACCCGCTAGTGCGAAATGTTCGGAAAAATTCGGCCAATTAGGTTAAGTTTTGGATACCGGATTTATTTTACCAAGTGCTAAGAGATAATTAAAAGTTGTTATATGGATGAGAGTGGAGAGACAAAAGGATAGTCAAGCATTAATGAGAGTGACAAGTGTAACTTTATGATTTGGTTAGACTTTGACCTTTGAACCAACTTTACCAATAAATCAAAATTGACCAAAAACATCTTCATTCTTCTAGCATCTTGGTCGAATTCTTGAGGAGGAAAAACAAGAAGAAAGCCTTCAACTCCAACTCCATTTCTTGCTCAATCTTGTGAATCAACTGTTAAAATTTCAAATTCCTCCACAAAAGTCACTTGTTTAGGAAGATTGAAGGTAGTGGTGGAGTGATTGGAGAAGGGAAAGGACTAAGCCATCACCTTTCTTGAGATTTCAAGGTATCATGTCTAGCAATCCTTTCTTTGTTCTTAATAATGTTTAATTAGTGACTTGTGTTAGTCATAGAGTTGGATTGGTGCAAGGTTTTGTGACTTTTGGTGAAGATTGGTGAATTTTCATAATTATTCGTGATTTTTCTGTTTTAATATGATTGTTATGGTGTGGCTATGTATGATGATTGGAAATGATATAGAATGAAGCTAGAAGGTGTATTTGGTGGTTAATTGCAAGAAATTTCTGTTTTGGAAGGAAAATTGGAAACCTAGGGTTTCATGTTCTTACATTCTGTCCGGCACTGTAGCTCATAGCTAGGGGCCGAATTGGCCTTGGGTTAAAACATGAAAGTTGTAGGGAATGATATTTTGGAGATGCCTACAGAATTTCAGGTCAATCGGAGCAACGTAGCTTGAGAAAAGATGGAATTACCCTTGTTTCCCTGTTTCTACCCGAACTTGAGAATTTCTTCTGTAATTGGCTATTTTGGTTGGGAATATTTCGGAATTGGTAGTTGAGATCTTCTGATGAATTGTATCCCTGTTTCTTATCTTTCATATGGCTTTGAAATTACGGGATTTGGACTTAGGTATCCTGATTTATGATGTGTGCACCAGAATGCGATTTGTGAATCTATTTTTACGGTTCTGGTGTAGTATATTGCATTTTTGACCTGGTTACACTCGAAACTGGGCTGAGTGACCTTCTGAAACATTGTAGCCCTATCTCTTAGCTTCCAAACGGTGTATCTTTCACCTTCATCCGATAATTGTAATGTCGGTGGTACTAAAACCGCTAAACGATGCCAAAAACTGTTTTCCGAGTTTGAGCTTAACTTTCATTTCTGGTCATTTTCCTAGCTAAATCTTGTATTTGAATGAATTTGAGCCTATTGAACGGCTGTTGGGATGAATTTATATTTCGTATGACTTTGGGACTGGCTGAGGAAATAATGAATCCATGACGGCTGGAAAAGTAAGAAAATTAAGGGGATATGCTGTCCGATCCTTGAAAGCATTTGAGGGCTTTGAGTTTGAGTTGAATGGCTTGGATTTGGGCAAGGCAATGAATTATGATGGATGGTTCCTGAGCCGTGGATGTGAGTGACCCCAAACTGTTTCCAAAGCTACTTATGAATTGTTTCTTGCATTATTTACTCGACTGCATATCATGCGTGCTTGCATGTGAGTTCATGACATGATTTGGCTTTAATGAGTTCTTGGGGAGTCTTCTGCTGAACACCAACGTCTCCACCCTATTTATTGTTCATGACATGATCTGGAGCACTGATGTTGCTCCCCCTTATTGTTTAACGTTAAGTGATCTATTTGAGCGTTGGGTGTTTAAGTGCAATGATTTCACTGGCTCACCAGAGCAATAAACGTATATTTGATTACTGATTCATGACATCATTGAAATGAACTATTGAGAAACTGATTTGATGACTGCTTTTATTGGTTACTCACTGAGCTTTTAGCTCACCCCAAAACTATTTTATTCCCTTCCACAGGGCTCGTGGTGAAGGAAGGCTTGTAGTACTTATTCACTTGACTGGATGGCATATATCTTGCACAGTTTGGATTTGGAATCATTTTATGTATAGTTGGGAATAGTTTCCGCTTCGCTTATGACTTGTATTTATTGGAGAATTTGATGTATATTTGAGATTTATATTGTAATTTATTTGAGGACTGTAGTGACTGACTGAGTCCCGGCGAGAGCTGGGCAGGCGGCCCGCCGAACCCTTTGGTTCGCCTTAGGGGAAGGTGGGGCCGTCACAGTTGGTATCAGAGCTTAGGCTTCAGATCTCTGTAGTGTATCCTAGGCTAAAGTTTAGGATGCTGGACTGTGGGAATTCGATTTGACTTTAAAGTTAAGCAATTGAGGGATAAAACCTAGAGTCTGTTTCGCGTGGTCTCTGCGCGGAGTGAGCCTGGACTAAGTGGTGAATGAGTATGAGGGACTAAGTGCTCGTTTGAGCATAAGCTATGAATTGTGAATGTTATAGGTTTTAAATCTCTCTCATGGTATTTGAGGACCATAGATAGGAATGTCGGGTAGGAATTTCGATTGTAGATGGTTTACTCTTGGGACTGGCCAGCTCGAGATGTGAATTGTCTTATTTCGGATTCTCGTGCCCGAGTACTTTAGCGTTGAGGCGATGCTCAGTATTTGAGATTCGCATTTTGGGAAATGAACAGGGTTGGTCTGGCTAGAATGATTTCAAGAGTCCAATGGACATCTAGTGGGATAGAAAGTGACGTGAGAGACCGGACGGGGTTAACATGGTGTGGGGCAACGTATCTCTTTTCTTTTGATGCATCCATATATGGCGACTACATGACGTTAGCATGTGAATTCGTGTATATATTATCTGTCAAACTTGATATGTATTTGTGTATTTGATTATCTGCCTCCTTGATCTGGCGTGTTATGTGCGTATATGTTTACTCGTGTATTTGGTATGTTGGAATTGGTGCTTAGTTAATTTACTGTGTTTATTCACTAAAATATCTTTTGTGGAAACGAAAAGAAAAGAGAGAGGGAAAAACATATCTATGGACGGGAGACGTAGTCGTGGACGTGGTCAAGGACGGGGAACTGAGCGGACCCCGGAATCAAGAGGAGAAAGGGAAACGTCAGCAAAGCAAGGGCAGGGATCAAGAGCTGCGACTGGAGACCAAATGGCAACGGCAATGCAACAAATGACGGATATCTTGGCAAGACTAGTGGATCAACAAGGCCAAATACCCGTAAACCAAAATTGAAACCCTGAGATGGGCGAGGATAAGGCTCTTGAAAGGTTCCAAAAATTTGATCCGCCAAAATTCCTTGCAGGGCCCGATTCGGACGTGGCTGAACAATGGATAGAAACCATGGTTAATATCTTTACAGTCCTAAACTACACTGAGCAAAGGCAAGTGAACTTTGCAGTATTTCAATTTGAGGGACCGGCCCGATCATGGTGGAACGTAATTCGAGCAAAGTGGGAAAGAGAACAGACCATCTGGACATGGGCGAACTTCATAAGAGAATTTACCGAGAAGTACCTTCCACCTTTAGTCCAAGAAAGGAGGGAGGAGGAGTTTATTGGATTACGCCAGGGAACGTTAAGTGTGGCCGAATATGAAACAAAATTTACAAGATTATCCAAGTTTGCTTCTGAACTGGTAGCCACTGAACGGCGCAGAGTAAGACGGTTTATACAGGGACTGAATTTGGACATCCAAGAGGCGTTAGCCGCGGCGCAAGTGAATACCTTTACGGAGGCCCTTGAGAAGGCTCAACGAATCGAGAATGCAAAGGCACAAGTAAAAGCCTCCCAAACTCGGAAAAGAGGTGCAGTTGGTAGTGTGATTGAAGAACCTCCTAGTGAATCAATAGCACCTTCTAAAATGCAGAAAGTGAACTTTTTGTCCTACCCGCCATGGACAGTAGGGGCGGGGAATGGAAGGTCTACCAAAGGAAGCCAAACCGGACATGGGGAGACTTCTCCAGAAAGCCAAAAGATGGCTTCCTACTTGACTTGTGGCTATTGCGGAAAGGCCAATCATACCGAGAACGATTGTTGGCAGAAAGGACGGAAGTGCTTGATTTGTGGGAGTGGTGAGCACCAAGTTAGCAACTGTCCGAGGAGACAGTCACGCGGAGGTAGTATTCCGCAACTGGAAGGAGCTAAAGCAAAACAAGCAAAGGAAAGAGGGAACCGAACTAGTGGGCCAGCAAAAGTGTATGCGTTAGGAAACCAAACAGTTCCGGACTCGTCTGAGGCAAATGAAGGTAAAATTTCGAGGGCGAAATTTTTTTAAGGGGGAAAGGGTGTGAGGACCCGAAAATTTACCGAATTTCTAGGCTTGATTTTATTTAATTTCACGCTTTGATACCTTTTCTTTATTAGAAAATTCCCCAGATAATTTTTATGAGCAAAATATAGTTTTTAAATCATTTTTCTAGTAAAAGTTAGTTCATGTGAAATTAAGAGTGTATATCGAATGTGGGACCCGCTAGTGCGAAATGTTCGGAAAAATTCGGCCAACTAGGTTAAGTTTTGGATACCGAATTTATTTTACCAAGTGCTAAGAGATAATTAAAGGTTGTTATATGGATGAGAGTGGAGAGACAAAAGGATAGTCAAGCATTAATGAGAGTGACAAGTGTAACTTTGTGATTTGGTTAGACTTTGACCTTTGAACCAACGTTACTAATAAATCAAAATTGACCAAAAACATCTTCATTCTTCTAGCATCTTGGCCGAATTCTTGAGGAGGAAAAACAAGAAGAAAGCCTTCAACTCCAACTCCATTTCTTGCTCAATCTTGTGAATCAACCGTTAAAATTTCAAATTTCTCCACAAAAGTCACTTGTTTAGGAAGATTGAAAGTAGTGGTGGAGTGATTGGAGAAGGGAAAGGACTAAGCCATCACCTTTCTTGAGATTTCAAGGTATCATGTCTAGCAATCCTTTCTTTGTTCTTAATAATGTTTAATTAGTGACTTGTGTTAGTCATAGAGTTGGATTGGTGCAAGGTTTTGTGACTTTTGGTGAAAATTGGTGAATTTTCATAATTATTCGTGATTTTTCTATTTTAATATGATTGTTATGGTGTGGCTATGTATGATGATTGGAAATGATATAGAATGAAGTTAGAAGGTTGTAAGGATCGAAGACAACCTAAGAGGGGGGGTGAATTAGGCTTTCAAAAAAAAAACCTGCTAAGATATAGTCCACTTTTTCACAGACTACCTTTCTTTTCTCAAATACCTTCCAATGAACGAGATAGCACAAGAGCACAAGTATTCGTGAGATGAAGAGAAGAACAGTTTATGTAGAAAAACAGTAAATGAAAATAAAGAAACAAACCAGGCTTCAAACACAACTGAGATTTGAACACCACTTTTATATACCAAGTTACTTCAAGTCGAACAAACTTGCAACCAATCTTTTGTGTACAAGGAAGGGATCACTTCCTTCTTACCCCAAACCACACTTGGTCAAGCAAGGAAGTTTTACAAACACTCGCAAACCCTCACTATGCTACACTATTGAAGAAGCTGTGTCACACTTGAAAAACTACACGAAGATTGCACACGCAAAGAGTACAAAAGTTCCTTTTGAGTATTCTAGCACTTGAATCACTCACAATCTGATGTAGGCTTGATGTGCAAAGTTGTTTTGAGGTGGTTGACTTTGTTCTCTTTATAAAAGACCAGAATAATTCTTCAATTAATGCTGTCAACGGACAGAAAGCAACTGAAGAGTCAACTAGCCGTTGGTGTTGTCGGACGTCCGATGTGTAGTTTTTATGCGTCCGAACGAGATCAATGAGTTCTGGAAATTTGCTTGAATCTCTTAGGACGTCCGATCCCTTATCATCATGCGTCCGAAAAGCAGCAACGGTTTTCGGACGTCCGAAACTCAGGTGTTGAGCGTCCGATCATGATTAGTGATTATAGAGGTCCTGGCTTGACTTCTTCGGACGTCCGAGTCTGAGTTCTTCACACGTCCGAAGATACTCAAAGGATGTCGGACGTCCGATAATCTCCTTTTGTGCGTCCGACATCATCCTCAGTACTTTTCATCCTCTTTGATCTTCTTTTCCTGTTTGGTGTTATTTCTGAAATGGATCTTCTACAGAAAAGGTATTAGTAACTGTAGACACCAAATTTTTGGTTTCGAATTTTATTTTTTAAATTAGTTTAATTTTGGATTTATTTGTTCAATTTTAGATTTATTTTGGTTGATTCCTGTCTCGTGTCTCTTATTGTATTTTAATTAGTTGTTTTTATTCAAATTCAATGTTTTCTTGAAAAAAAAAGGGAAAAAGGAAAAAAGAGAGAAAAGGAAAAGAAAGGAAAATTAGCATTTCATTTTTATCTTAATTAGCATTTCTCCATTAGTTATTTTTTATTAATTAGTTATCTATATTTTTGTTAAGTTATTATTAAAAATAAAAAAATAAAAAAAAAAAGAAGAAAGCCGCGGCATGCAAGCTGCATATTTTTGCAGCTTGCAATGACAGCCACGCAGGTCCCATTGGAAGGCTAGATTTTAAGGCAGAGCAAGCCTTTCATCCTCACCATTGGGGTGAGGGTTTAGGAGATAGGGGAGTCCTATAAAAGGGAAGGGAAACAGCAGCCGCAAGAGAGGTTTAAGAGAGGTGACGGCTAAAATCTGGAAAGCAAAAGAAACGAGAGGAGGAAGGAAAAGATACAACGAGAAGGAAGACCGTGGGTCTGGGGAACTGGGAAAAAAAAGCAGGAACAGCCGTGGGTAGGAGAGGAATCCGAGAGATAGAAACACAGAAAAAGGGAAAGGAAAGAGGGAACGGCTAAAAGAAAAACGGAGAAAGCGAGAGAGAGCGAGAAAAAGCTGGGATAATCTGGGGAGTTTTGAGGAGAGAACCATTTTTGGGAGAAAGAAAAAACAGAGGGAAGGTCGGCTGGTGAGGAAAAAGGCTAGAGCTTTGAGGAAAGGTTGACGGCTAGAAACCAGGAAGAAAGGAAAGCAAAACCAGAAGGTCTTCAGTTGCAAGGACGAAGAGGGACTTGCGTCATCATCATCGCCCTTCCATTGACGTTTTTTGAAGGCTTGGCCGAATCATCTGAGCCTGTTCTCCATCACTCGATTCAGGTATCGAGCTCTTCTTTTTAAGTTGAAAGCTCTTTTCTTTAGTTGTTTGTTTGTATTTCTGCGTTATTACTGGTTCTGGTCTTGCTTCAATATAGCTAATGGTTCTTGTTTGGGTACTGCTAAGGCTGGGGTTTGGGTAAGGAGTCGGTCTCCTGCATATTGGTGTATTGGCCGAGAGAAAATGACCGAAAGTTTCCAACTTTGATTGGCGGTTTGTCTCAGTTTGAGTTTTTTGAGGTAGAAATCTAGGGCCTTCCCCCGTAAGCTAGTGTCCTGGATTATTGTTTGAGTTTGTGGTTTCTGTTCATGTGAGGAATGAGAGCAAAACCAGAAAATAGGACGCAATTCCAGCAAGTTACATTTCTGACCCTTTGTTTCGTTGATTGCCCTTTTGTCCTGTGGGTTTGTATATCCTGCTTTTATGCTGTTTTTTGGTAGTAATAGATGTAAGTTGCATGTTTTGCTGGTTGGGAACGGATGTGAAATGTTAGCATGTGGATAATGAACCCAGAACTCAATAGAGAAATTGTTTGCATTTCTCTCTGTTGTTCCACGTTGTCCGTGTGATATGCAGTGCTTCTATTTCCTACTTTTTGTGTTGTATTAGTCAGGTGTTTTGAATTTTAATGGGATGGGTAAATGAGTTCATTGGTTTGGTCTGAAACTGCATAAGATACCCACGTAGAGAAGCTGCAACATGTTGCAGCAGAACAAATGGGGCCTCGCTTTCTCTTTACCGTTTCTCTTGCCTGCATTTACTCACCAAAGTGTCGGCCATTCAGTTTGCTGGTTGACCAATTTATTGGAAAGAGGAATTAGATTAGGGGCTAAAATGTTTGGATCATGTTCCAACACTAAAAAATTCTTGCTGCATTCTGCTTCTGCTACATTCTGTGGCCGCATTCTTTGGCTTGTTGCGGCAGTTTCATTTCATGAATGTGCATGAAGATTTTCCTCATTCTGGTTTCGCCATTTCCTTGCATGTGTGATAAGCTAGATAAGAGCATGAGGGTGGGTTTCGGTTTGAGAGGTTGAGAATCTGTCAAAGCAAAGTAGTGAAGCTTAGCATGAGAAAACTGCCGAGAACTTTTGCTGCATTTTTTTACTGTTCTTTCCGTGGCTGCTCTCTGAGTTTGCACTTCAGTTGCATGCTGAATTTTGTTTTGAAGGGAGGAAATGGAAGGTGAGGTGTTGAGTTTGAATGTTTAAAAATCTGAAATACTTGAGTTGGAAAATGGATTTCAGATTGCCAAACCATTCTGCATGAATGTCTTGTCCAGAATTTCTGTGATGCATTAGCTCTTTTATTGTTCTTGCTTGTTTGGAGTTTAAAGTTAAGTCGCTTGTTGATTAATTGGAGTTATGATGTTGGGTTGAGAAATATCTAATCAAAGCTTTGTATTTGAATCAAAAATCTGGTTTGCATGATGAAAGAAAAGCCGTGACTGGAAAAGAAAATTGCAGCAAGCTTCATTCGTTGTTGCTGAAAGTCCTTTTGTTGCTGGGATGGTTTTTCAGTTGTTGTACCAAATTTGCATAGAAATCATTTTCGTTTTGGCTCTTGCATGCATGATGAGTTTGGTAGGAACTTGAAGTTGGATTTTGGTTTGAGAGTTTTTGTTTTGTTTTCTTAGAAAGTCTGTCATGCAAGAGTTGTAAAAGCTTCAAGGCCTAAGGAAACATTTGCAGAAAGCTTCTACGTGGGTTGCATGCTTTTGCATGAAAAATGTCTAAGGAAATTGCTTTTTAACCCCCCCAAGTCTCCCTTGGTTGCACTATGACCCAATTATGTGCTAATCTTTTGTAATTAAGTCCTAAATTGATGGCAACTTGAACCGTTATTTGGCCTCTTTTTATTTTGGGACTTTTGAAGTGCTTAAATGTTCTAATTGGGCTCACATGATTGATTAATGTTTGCAATTGGATCCCTTTTACATGATAATTTGCCTCGGTATGTTTTTACGTGAATTGTGAACAAATTTCAATGGATAATTCCAAATGTCATGAAAGCTTAATAATCTTGGAAGAATTCATAGTCTTGGTTTCATTTGATTCAGTTTTTCTTAGATAATTTTGTTATTTAATCATAATAAATAATTTCTGTGATAGTTTTTCTCTTTTGTGATTTTTGCATTTGATTGTGATGGATTCCACCTTAAGCATTTCAATTTAGCACTCCATTTTAGATTCTTGAGACCTTTTATTTGAGACCGAGTTTTGCTTGCACGTACATGATCTATTCCATATTTAATTTTTGTTTCGTGCTTAATTTCCACTTTTGTGTTTAATGGTTGTTTCATGTGATTATTTGATAATTTAAGTGGTACCTTGACCTTTTTATTATTTTGGAGGGTAAATTAGCAAGTTCACTTCATTAGGGCGTCAATTCAAGGGAGGTACACTCTATCCCTCATTTGCACTTCATTTGACCCTACGTGCTCCTACGTGTTATGTGAATATGCATGTCTATTTCGTTTTCCTTTCCTTTCCTTAATTCCTTGCATTTATTTCATTTACGTTTACTTTTATTTAAGTTATTCATTATGGGGTATGTGTACACCTCTTGGCTTGTAATAGATAGGGCTTGGCGAGCAATTTGGTCCATTTTCCCTTTCCCCTTTTGTTTTAGTTGGCAAATATAATAGATTCATTAGCTTGGTTGCATGCCTATATGTTATGTGTTAAGTGCTTTATTAGGCTCTTGCATCTAGTCGAGCATGCTAAGTGTTACGTGTTACGTGTTTATGAGTGTTTGGCATGTCTATTTGCTTTCCATAGCCATGGACGAATATGATGGATGAATGCACGTCACCACACTAGTCCAACGCTAGTAGTGGCCCCTTTTCCCGTCACCGCACTAGTCCAACGCTAGTTGTGGTTCTTTGTTCCGTTTCCACTAGTCCAATGCTAGTAGGAATTCATAGAAAGGGCTAGTCCAACGCTAGACCCAATAGGCCGTCCCTTTTCGTTAGTGCATACTTGCATGTTCACTACATTTCATGCATTTTTCTTAGTTTTTATCATTTAGCATGCTCCTCCAACCCTTTCCCCTTCATTTTAGACTTTCGCATCTTCATGCTAGATATTGGGTACATTTGCTTGAGAATCCCCTTTCGATAAGGGAAACGAGCGAGTGTGGCTACCCAATAGCCTTAGCACGCTAGTTTTTCCTTCCAATCCAAGGGAAAATCAAAGTCGTAAAGTTAGGAGTCCTTCCCGTGCCCGACCTGATGCATTCCCTTAAGGTCATACACTTGCATTCTTTTTATACCACATCCACACTCTTTTAGCCACATTTTCTCACTATTTAGAGTTTTTCTCAATCTACACTTTCTCACCACTTTCTTCCTATCACTTATTTATTTTTCTATCTCACAAATGGCACCCAATTGCACTTATATGTATCTACTATCCTATTTTCATTCATTTGCACACAAAAACACCTTTATTTTCTCACACTTGCACACTTGCACTTAAGTCCTCACTTGCATCATTCGTGACCTCTATGAGGACTTCCCTTATTGGCCACCACAACTCATGTGGTTGGGACCAAAAAGCCTCGTAAGAGACATTTTAGATTTAGGATTGCATTTCTTTTTCATATCCATTAGTCATATCCAACATGCAACGCATATTTTGGGTAGAAGAATTAGGAAAAGAAGGGTTAAGTCACGCAACTAGCTTTGGCTAGGGTAAGGGAGTGCCTTAGGCTTTGCCTTTGCCTTCTCCCTTATCAAATGTGACCCCCGATCCCTCGCTTTGGTTACGTAGACCTAAAAGTTCTTTAAAAGGGGTTTGTTTACTTTGCTTTCCAAAAAATCACTTTTTGGGTGACTTGGTACACCCTAACTCTATACCAAGTGGCGACTCCATTTTCCATTCAAAAACCCTTTTTGAACTTTGTTTGGCCAAATCGTCACATTTTCAAGTCCCACGGCCTTTTATTTCCACTTTCACACATGTTCACATACACATTACACACTACTTTTCACCACATCAAAAAGTGGGGCGCGACAGTTGGCGACTCCACTGGGGACTTCCTAAGTGGGTCCAAGCATTTGATTTAGCCATTCTTTTTCGTTTTCTACCCTTTTTATGCATAGCATTTGGATATTAGGGTTGCATTTTTCCTTTTTAGGACTTTTTGCCTCGCGCGCATATCAAACTATTCCCTCACTCACGTATGTATGATTGGTTGTTTGGATGTATATTGTATTTGTTTTATCTCGCGCTTTGCATTGCATTTGGGTGGGGGGACATACCCTAGAGCCTCGCGTTGGTTCTCGATCCCTCCCCTCCAAACGAGCACTAGCATACGTGCATACGCTTTAATTTTTCACCCCTCATTTATTTTTCTTTAGTGGCTTGTCACGCCACTCCATCCTATTAGGATTTTAGGCGACTCACTCGGACTTGTGATCGCGACACGATGTGTGCGTAGCTTGATCCGAGGGGTCACTCAATCTTCCATTTTAAGCTTTGGGTTCATAGCCTTTAGCTTTTGGTTGAAGGTTGAGGATTTCTGATAGATTCACTCATGACATGTAGCCGTGACACGATGTGTGCGTAGCAATGTCTGGGGAATCGCTCGAGCCACCGACAAGGAACCTTGGAATTGATGACCTCCAAGTCTGAAGGCTCGGGGACCTAAAGCCTATCGAGTCTAGATGCATTAGTGAGCCAATACCTCATGCATCCATGATAGTTTACCTAGGGTAGAGTCTGCCTTACCCTATTAGGGACACGATTCACGAGGGGAGGGATCCAACCTCTCTTTTCTTTTATCGCTTTGTATTGTTTTACTACAATGTGTTATGTGTATTTGTCTGGCTGAACTAACTTTTCTTGGTTTTGTGTCCCCATTGCATTCACAAACCCTAGCAAATAAGAGGTCTGGCATGACCTTCTTTTAGAACCTGCCCTCGTCGATAGGTTATTGCACGTTTAAAGATTTTGGTATATTGCATTCATAGATCAATAATTGCATAGCATTCTAAGCCTACCTTGGCGTATAAAAGGTCCTTTTAGGTCATGATTTCATTTCAAATTGCATGTTTTACTGCTTTAATAAAGTGACATCATGCATAAACCCTAGAAAGGGAATGCCATTTAGGGGATCCCACATTAGGACTAAACCGCCTTGTGTCTCGGATACTTAATCCAAGGAGACTTGCACGTTTATATTTTTTGTACCATCCAAAGGGGTAGTGCACAAGGTAAGGTAGGATCCGATCATTTTCCTAGAACGATCTTTGGAATATGAGCGTCTAATAATCACTTTTTGGCCATTTTATCAAATTGGTAAAATCCCTTGCAAAAAGGACATTAATTTGAAGAAATTCACAGACAATTCCTCGCTATTGAGACGATAAATAAATTGAGGCCAAAATTTGATTTTAGAAGGCTCATAGACTAATGCATCGCAATAAGCCGTCAATTCCATTCAATCCATCGGATCATGTTATTCATCAATTTCATCCAATCCATTTTATCAATTTATTCATTTTTAGGGCAACCTAGTCGATTTTGACTAGTTTATCCATTTTAGGGCAATCTAGTCGATTTTTGAATAAGATCACCAATTTCATTCAATTCATTTGATTAGTTTACCCATTCTTAGGTCAATTCAATCAATTTCGAATAAATCCAAATCATCAGATTCGTTCAATTTCATTTGACCAGTTTACCTTTTTTAGGGTGATTTAGTCAATTTTCATTTGACCTATTTTTAGGGCAATTCGGTCGATTTTGAATAAATCATCCTTTCACTCGATCGATTTGATCAATTGATCTCATTCAATTCATTTGATTAGTTTAATTCATTTTTAGGGTTATCCATTCAATTTTCAATAAATAATCAAATTTCATTCAATAATTTTGACCATTTTACCCCTTTTGACACATCATGCATCGATCAAAATAAGCAATTCATTCGGACTTTGTCCTCATTTTTAGGACGAATGTTTCTTCTCACTCCAAATTGGCCAAATTTTTCAAACCATTTTTCACTCAATCAATTGATCGGATTCATCAGGTATAGTATAGTGCCTACCCCAGAGGATTGTATTTTCATGCTAGGCTTACCCTTGGCGTTAAAAGGGTCCTCCAATAGGACATGCATCCGAATTGTTTTAATTTTTACTAACTCCTCTCTTTTTCTTTTCCTTTTTCTTTTCTTTTTGACAACAATCAATCAAGAAGGGCTAATAAGGGTTTTCTTACACTCTCAGGTAGTAATCACAAATATTGCTACATAAAGAAGCCCCATTATTACCTGATCACATAGCCGAATTTCAAGAGAAAGTGTAAACATGAGTACCCATCCAGAACCATTTGATAGGCCCGTAACAACATCATCAACTGATTTGGTGAATCTGGGAGCTCAGCTGAACGAAGTTCTCAACCAATTTAATGAGCTAAGTGTTGAAATGATGGCCCAACGGCGCGCGATCGACCAATTGGTCACTGGTGGTGCTAGCGGTGAGCAACGACCAGAGCCCTTACCCCCTGGCCAATCTGAACCTCAACCAATATTCTTACCTTATACTCAAGCTCCTGTTACTTCACATGTCATAAATCCACCTGAAGAGGCCTTTACCTATCCCACTCATGGCCCACCACTAACTTATGCACCTAACATCCAAATTAACCCTTCTCATGCCCAAATTCCCCAGAATTATCCGCCAATCACTATGAGCACGCCATTTGAACCTCAAGGACCACATTATTACTCCACCGCTGAGCCATTCACCTTAGATACCACCGCCCAAGGAAAAGCTGAAGTTGGGGAATCATCCACGCCAGTGGATAAGAACTTGCTAAAGAGATTGGATCGATTTGAAGAGTTCATAAGGAAAAACCAAGGTTTGAACGAGCAAGGAGGTTTGGAATACAACGAGCTGTGCCTGTTTCCGAATATGCAATTGCCAGTGGGTTTCAAAGCACCCAAATTTAGCAAGTACGATGGAACTGGCAATCCCAAAACACACCTTCGGATGTTTGCAAACAAGCTAGGGAAGCCGATAGATGATGAGAATCTACCTATGCGCTTATTTCCCAAAAGTTTAGAAGGCGACGCGTTGGATTGGTATTCCAATTTGAAACCTGAGGATATGAGATCTTGGATGGATTTGTCAACTGCTTTTATGAGACAGTACGAATATAATTGCGAGCTTGCTCCAACGAGAACCACATTGGAGGGGACTAAGAGGAAACCATCGGAGGACCATAAGACGTATGCAAGGAGATGGAGAAAATTGGCTGCCAAAGTAGAACCTCCCATGACTGAAAATGAGATTGTTCGCACGTTCATCAAAGCTCATGACCCGCCGTATTTTGAGGAAATTTTTCGAATGACTGGGTGTTCCTTTGCCGAAATTGTCAATAAATTGGAAGAATTTGATGAGTTTGTGAAGGCCAGAAAAATTGTTAATGTGTCAACATTGAAGATGCAACTAGAGGCTCTGCAAGGCCAGAATAACAGTGGGAAGAAATCCCAATTTAAGGGAAAAGAAGAGGAAATTGCTTTTGTTGGGGATCAGGGCCTCTCGGCCAGACCTAGATTTTCAAACCGCCTTGTTTATTCATCACCCTATCCATACTCCCGTCCTATCTGCCATACTACCAGTAACCATTCTCCACCTCGACCAAATTACCCAAATGTACTCGCACCACCCTTTCAAAATCCTCAACCAAATCTCCAAACTAGACCTCGCCCTCCTTTTAACCCAAGACCTATTCCATCCCCTAATCCAAATTGCTCCTACCAACAAACCAGTGACACCCAACATTCAACGCCATGCCGAACCTTCACCAATCTAGGTCGGCCTGTTGACCAATTATACGAGCAATTGAAAGCTGCCAGGAAAATTGGTGTTATACCTCCTAAGATCTATTCTAAGCGCTTTCCCTCTGACTATGACCCTCAAGCAGTCTGCGCTTATCATTCTGGAGCTTCCGGGCATTCCACCAATAATTGTCGGGCATTGAAACATAAAATCTAGGATATGATCGAATTCGGAGAAATAGTGCTAAGGAAAAAGGGTGAACAAGGTCCGAGCACAAGCACAAACCCCTTTCCCGAACACAAGGACGCCTTTGAGGCATCCACCCCCAATGAAGAAATTTGAGAATTCTGGAAGGGGTTGAATTAGTGAGATTTCTCTCCCTTGAAGGGAGTTTCGATAAATTTGGGGAGTTGTTTTGGTTAAAACCAATGAAAATCATTCATACATGTGTCTTTTGTTTAACTATATTTTTTGTAAATAGTTTTCAATTAAGTGACCGCTAAAGACACGTTTCATGAATATTAAGTTTGGTTTGTGTCTGGAAATTCAATAAAATGTACAGTTTTATATATTATGACTCACACATTCTTTTCAGATGGCCCAGAATAAAACCGTCTGACCCTTTGGATATCACTGTTCAGAAATTTGATGGCAGCGATCTCACGAATGTGATTTTGAATTTCAAAATGAGAGAAGTGGGGAAGAGACATTCGAAAATATTTCAAAGAAGCCCGAATGGAATAAAAGAAGTTCAAGCTGAATCGGGATCAAGATTAGGAATAAGAAGCAGTTAAACACAGTCCATCATGGTCAATATGATCAAAAGGATTGGTCCTTGATTACCATTAAAGGATCAAATCATGACCATTCAGACGAGAAGGCAAAGTATTAAGGTGGTTTTCATCAGTACAAAATGAAGCCAAAAGGAGAGTTTGCCGCGAATTGGTAAGGTGCTCTTATTATCAAAAGGGTATCGCCTGGTGGAGCACTTGTTCCCTCAGCCAATCAACTCGGAGATGTGTAAGAAATTTTCATCCGATAAATGGAAGTTTTCTTTTAGAGTTAATGCGAAGAATGGAATGAAAGTCAGGCCCTCTTCTTTTCCCATTAAGACATTATATCCCTAGTTATCCCTTTTGAGCCTTCAGAATAGATTATTTCATTTGGCAACCTCTGAAAATCGCAAACCCCACACTGGGGCAAATTTAGTTTTGAAAGAAAAGGAAAAGAGAGAAAACCCCACATTGGGGTAAATTCAATTTTTGAAGGAAAATCGAAAGAAAAGGAAATGAACAAAAGAATGCCTTAGTTAAAAATAAACTGGGGCAAAATTTCAAAATTTTGAAAGATGGGTGAAAAAAAAAAAAAAAAGTAGAGAAAGTGAAAGATAGAGAACCTCAGTTGAAAAAAAACTGGGGCAAATTTTGATTTAACCCTAAAATAGGGTTAACATGAAAATGCGATCTCAGATCATTTAAACCACTTTTTGAAGTCTGCCTTCAAGCCTTAACCTTTCCTAGCACCTCACCAGACTCCATTACAAAAGCCAAAAGTCCTGGCTTCCATTCTTGGCATCACCTCTTTTAAGGAAATTTTCTAAGTCACATGGCAAATGATGTCAATACGCCTTCACTCATTTTGTAAGGGAAGGGGTTGTCGCACTGATGCCATTATTTCTTAAAACACATTTTTTGAGTTGATAAAAGCTATTGGCAGGATTTGTTCATCAGGTGAAAATCCGAAAAGGGCACATTTGAAAAGAAAAGGAAAAGAGAAGAAGAAACGAAAAGAAAAAAAAGGGGCAAAAAAAAAAGAAAGAAAAAAAAACAAAACAAAAAAAACAAAAAAGGTGGGAATAGCCTTAGTGAAAACCTAAAAGGGCGCTAAGGTAGAGTTTCATGAGAAAAAGTGAGGTTTGAATTAGAAAGCTGGTGATTCGGTTCATTTGGGATTCCTCCTTGCATTGTGGTTTTTCTGTTGCCGACATTGAACTCAGGGCGGATGATGTCTAAAGGGTCAAGCGTGGCATTTTGTTTGAAGTCGGAATACTTTGGTTTTTCAAGCGTAAATTGTCGAATTTATAGATTCATTTCTTTAAAATTAATTTTCTTTCAATAAAAATAAATGATTGTTTTCATGTTATAGAAATTTTCATCATTTGTTGTGTAAATAAGATATTCTTCCATGACTTTCATGGTCTTATTTATCTCTTTGAGTTCATTAGATGGCAACCCCCCTGATTTATCGAAAATCCCTGGACACCAAGGGCCTTATTAGCATTGGAAGTCAATGGAATTTGATCAGATCACAAAACAAAGCTGAGTTTTCGAAGTATCAAGGGGAAAACATCAAAGTACTCATGTTTACACATTTCTTGAAGGAGGAATTGATCGGATGGTGGTGGCATTATTTGTTTATTTCTTTCGCAGGTCCATGCTTGTTTCAAATACCGCAACTGGGGCAAATTTTGAACTGTGAGATGTCGTCCAAGAACTGAATATTCATGGTTTGAACTGAGGAAAAAAGGCTGAATCAAAGTTTTGAGGAAAAAGCAATAATACCATAAAGCAGATCGAAGGATTGGTGACACAATAATTGAAACTTGGGCAAATCATTTTTTGAAAAGATTCTCCCATATATCAAAAAAAAAAAAATTTCAAACAGATGAAAAATCAAATCAAAAATCAAATCAAGTTCAAATTTTTGTTTCTTGGAAAATCAAATTTAATTTCTTGTATCTTGACAAATCAAATCCAATTTCTTGACCAATTGGATGGCAGGACTGGGTCTTATCCCACTAACTTCACAAAAATCACGTTGGCCTTGGTTTTCGTGCCACCAACACCCCAAAATTCACGTTGGGCCTGGATTTCGTGCCGCCAACTTCACAAAAATCACGTTGGGCTTGGTTTTCGTGCCACCAACATCACAAAAATCACGTTGGGCCTGGATTTCGTGCCGCCAACTTCACAAAAATCACGTTGGGCCTGGACCTGGTGCCGCCAACATCACTTTATCACGTTGGGCCTGGATTTCGTGCCGCCAACTTCACAAAAATCACGTTGGGCCTGGACCTGGTGCCGCCAACATCACTTTATCATGTTGGGCCTGGATTTCGTGCCGCCAACTTCACAAAAATCACGTTGGGCTTGGTTTTCGTGCCACCAACATCACAAAATCACGTTGGCAAACATCACGTTGGGCCGTGGACGTTCACGTTGGGCCTGGATTTCGTGTCGGCCAACCAAATCACAAAAATCACGTTGGGCTGGATTTCGTGCGTTCACATTTTGGGCCTGGATTTCGTGCCGCCAACATCACAAAAATCACGTTGGGCTTGGTTTTCGTGCCACCAACATCCCAAAGTTCACGTTGGGACTGGATTTCGTGCTGCCAACTTCACAAAAATCACTTTGGGCTTGGTTTTCGTGCCACCAACATCCCAAAATTCACGTTGGGCTTGGTTTTCGTGCCACCAACATCCCAAAGTTCACGTTGGGACTGGATTTCGTGCTGCCAACTTCACAAAAATCACTTTGGGCTTGGTTTTCGTGCCACCAACATCCCAAAATTCACGTTGGGCCTCGATTTTGTGCCGCCAACTTCACAAAAATCACGTTGGGCTTGGTTTTCGTGCCACCAACTTCACAAAAATCGTGTTGGGCTTGGATTTTGTGCCACCAACATCACAAAGTTCACGTTGGGCTTGGATTTTGTACCACCAACTAAGGCAGGCTCGGGTTTAGTCCCACTGACCAATTCATCACACTGGGGCAAATTTTTGAATAATTTTTCGAGCAAGTCTTACACGGTCTCTTCATGCATACCAGCATTTCATTTTACATCGCCACTAGCCGTTGGGTCAGTCCCACTAGTGAACCTTTCATTGCACTGCCACTAGCCGTGGGTCAGTCCCACTAGTGTGCATCATGATTTTAAATTTTATTCGGGTCAGTCTCGCATTTTAAATTTTCTTGTTCGGGTCAGTCCCGTTTTAAATTTTTGTTCGGGCCAGTTCCGTTTTTAAACTTTTGGTCGGGTCAGTCCCGTTTTAAAACTCTTGTTCAGATCAATCCATTATAAACTTCTCGTCCGAGTCAGTCTCATCAAAAGGGGTCAGTCCCCATCGTTCGAGTCGTTCACAGCCAAATAACACAGGTAAGTATTTGGTGTCTACTTCTTTGTCTCAAGTTTTTTCAAAACTCAGACAAAGAGGGGCAAACTGTAGACACCAAATTTTTGGCTTCGAATTTTATTTTTTAAATTAGTTTAATTTTGGATTTATTTGTTCAATTTTAGATTTATTTTGGTTGATTCCTGTCTCGTGTCTCTTATTGTATTTTAATTAGTTGTTTTTATTCAAATTCAATGTTTTCTTGGAAAAAAAAGGAAAAAGGAAAAAAGAGAGAAAAGGAAAAGAAAGGAAAATTAGCATTTCATTTTTATCTTAATTAGCATTTCTCCATTATTTATTTTTTATTAATTAGTTATCTATATTTTTGTTAAGTTATTATTAAAAATAAAAAAAATAAAAAAAGAAGAAAGCCGCGGCATGCAAGCTGCATATTTTTGCAGCTTGCAAGGACAGCCACGCAGGTCCCATTGGAAGGCTAGATTTTAAGGCAGAGCAAGCCTTTCATCCTCACCATTGGGGTGAGGGTTTAGGAGATAGGGGAGTCCTATAAAAGGGAAGGGAAACAGCAGCCGCAAGAGAGGTTTTAGAGAGGTGACAACTAAAATCTGGAAAGCAAAAGAAACGAGAGGAGGAAGGAAAAGATACAGCGAGAAGGAAGACCGTGGGTCTGGGGAACTGGGAAAAGAAAGCAGGAACAGCCGTGGGTAGGAGAGGAAGCCGAGAGAGATAGAGTTTTTGAGAGAGATTAGAGGAAAAATCTGTTGGTAGCTGAAAACAGTAGCAAAAGAAAGAAACCAGCTGCGGAAACGGGAGAGAAGCTTAGGGATTACAGCATCGACCAAGGAAGAAGGGTCAGCAAAGGATTCATCAGAATTGCTAGCCCTCCTGATAGTCATCACTTTCACCGAGAGGAAGCCATCATCACTGTAAGTTGCACCTTCTTTCCTTTAAATTACCAAATCTTGTCCCTCGTCTGTGAGTTAGAAACCCCAGATCTTCATGGTTGTATGCTGGGCATGATCGGGTAGATAAGTTATGATTCCAGTGACTCTGTTTAGAACTTGTGTACTTTTATGAACCTAAATCTGTTAG
Source organism: Coffea eugenioides (assembly GCF_003713205.1). Lineage (NCBI taxonomy): Eukaryota > Viridiplantae > Streptophyta > Magnoliopsida > Gentianales > Rubiaceae > Coffea > Coffea eugenioides. The sequence goes on from NC_040035.1 coordinate 27,959,067, forward strand.
CTTTCGTGTTTCCTCTCCTTCATACAAAAATGAAACGGATGTCATCTGTGGGTAATTTTTTTATGGCTCAAAGATGTTGTCTTTTCGCTGTTATTGTGTATGATGAGGCCTGAAATTTATTTGGTGTTGATTATATTTCTTTCCTAGGCTTAGTAGCAAGATCCCAGCTTTACCTGGTCTGTCCGTTTGAAGTACTAGATATGTTGCAAAATAGAGTGGCCTGCTCCGTGTCCTTTTTGAATCTGTCTTGGCTTGTACAAATGTTGGAGTCTTGTTCTGGTTGCTGCTGAAACTTTTAGTGGGATAAAAATCCCATCTATGGGCTCGCTGCTATCTGAAACAACAATCAGTGGCAGCGCAGGCTTGCTGTCTTTCGTGGTGCTGTCTGTATTTTTCTTCTTCCTGTTCGCTCAGTTGTTTAAATAGCTGTCTTCTTACGACTCTGTGGAGTCTTGCTCAAGAGCACGTTTGAGAGATTTTGACTTGCTTTAATATGAATCAAGACTTCCAATGTTGTTTTCCTTTTCATAATGCCAATCCAGCATGAGTGTTATTTGTTTAAGTAACTTCCCATAGGTAAATTCAGAATGGGTGGAGATCTTTTGAATGAATTAGATTCTGCAAACCTTCGCCTTTTTTGGTTTTATCCCCTTGTACGTATGATAATGCATTGAGATGATGAGTTTTAATAAAAATTTGGGGTGGGATCTCTGTTTGAGGCAGTCGTGTAAAGTTTGGTGGAAGTTTATTGTTGTTTGTCTTTGTCGAACAATTTCTGAAGTTGCAGAGCATGAGAGATTCATTCGGCTGCAGGGTCCTGTGTTGGTATTTAAATTTTGTGTCAATAAAGCGTGAGCCCTGCTTAAAATTGTTATAGTCTTGCTGGATTACTAAGAAAACTGCAGCAAGAAAGTGGAAATTGCCGAAAGCTTCATAGCTTGCTGAAACTTTGTTGTAGCATGTGTTCTTACGTTGCTTGGCATGAATATTTCCTTGATTTTGCATCATTTCTTTCTGCGTTTTACTGGTTTGAATGTCAAAGTTGTGTGTTGTGTTGTTTTGAGAGAGTTTGATCAAAGTTTGAGTTAGTTTTCTGAAATCTATGGTTGAAGATAAAAATGCAGCCGGCATTCACTCTAGTTACAGAAACCTGCGCATAAAATCTGCTGCAATGAGCTCAAAGCTCTTGGTCCTGTTGCAGCCGCATGCGCGAATACCTTTTCTTTTCCTTAGATGGCCGAAGCTTTGGCTTTGTTTCAAACGCTTGATTTGGTTTGTAGCTTGACTGAAATGTCCTATGCGTGTTTGGGAACTTGGTGTCAAAGGTCATCAGTAATTTCTGGTTGGATAAATCTGTTTGCATGATGAAACAACAAGCTTGGAAACCAAAAATGCAGCAGGCTTCACTTTCAGTTGCTGAAATTTTTGATTGTTTGAACTACTTAATTTGCTTGTTATTTGAAATGTTTTTGAGGGATTTTGAGTGGAGTTGATTCGAAGCTTTACCTGAACTTGGGGTTGCCGAAAGTTTATATGCAAAGATAGAAAGTCACAGCTGAAAATTTGCAGAAAGCATAAGCTACGTAGCTTGCATGAATTTGCATGAAATAATTCTCTGAAAATTGCACTTTGGCCCCCCAAGTCTCTCCTTGTTCCACTAAGACCCAATCAATTAAATAATTTCATCAATTTGGTCTTTGGTAATTTTAATTTGTGCAACTTCATTGCTTGTTTGCTTCAATTAACTACCATGCTTTGCTTCAATTGCGCTTAAGACATGACTTTAGGGACTTTATGATCAAGTGAGCTTTGTTTTGCACATTTCTTTTAATTTTTCTTAAATAAAGTGGTACCTTGACCTTTTTATTGTTTTGAAGCCATTTTTACTTCATTTGATTACCATCGCGAGGGAGGTATAACTTCTTTTATCTTTTTTGTCTCTCCTATGTGCTCCAACGTACTAAGTGAGAATTGCATGTCTACTTTGCTTTCCTTGCTTTTCCTTAATACCTTTCATTTGTTTCATTTACTTTTGCTTTTTTATTAAGTCTCTCTTTTATTTATTTATGGGGTATGTGTACACCTCTTGGCTTGTAATAGATAGGGCTTGGCAAGCATTTTGTCCATTTTTCCCCTTCCCCTTTTGTTTTAGTTAACAAATGTAATAGGTTCATTAGATTGATTGCTTGCTTTTGTTGCTACGTGTTAATTTGCTTTATTAGGTTCTTGCATCTAGTCGAGCATGCTAAGTGTTATGTGCTACATGTTTATAGATGATTTGCATGTCTACTTGCTTTCTATAGTCGTGGATGAATGTAATGGATGAATGGACGTCACCACACTAGTCCAATGCTAGTTGTGGCCCCCTTTCCCGAATCCACACTAGCCCAACGCTAGTTGTGGCTCATTGTTCCGATTTCCACTAGTCCAACGCTAGTAGGAATTCATAGATGGGCTAGTCCAACGCTAGACCCTTAGGGATTCCCCTCGCTAGTTCATATTTGCATGTTTCACTACATTTCATGCATTTTTCTTAGTTTTTAGCATTTGGCATGCCCCTCCAACCTTTTTCCCCTCATTTTAGGCTTTTGCATTCTCATGCTAGTTATAGGGTCCATTTACTTGAGAGTCCCCTTTCGATAAGGGAAACGAGCGAGTGTGGCTACCCAATAGCCTTAGCACGCTAGTTTTTCCTTCCAATCCAAGGGAAAATCAAAGTCGTAAAGTTAGGAGTCCTTCCCGTGCACGACCTGATGCATTCCCTTAAGGTCATACACTTGCATTCTTTTTATACCACATCCACACTCTTTTAGCCACATTTTCTCACTATTTAGAGTTTTTCTCAATCTACACTTTCTCACCACTTTCTTCCTATCACTTATTTATTTTTCTATCTCACAAATGGCACCCAATTGCACTTATATGTATCTACTATCCTATTTTCATTCATTTGCACACAAAAACACCTTTATTTTCTCACACTTGCACACTTGCACTTAAGTTCTCACTTGCATCATTCGTGACCTCTATGAGGACTTCCCTTATTGGCCACCACAACTCATGTGGTTGGGACCAAAAAGCCTCGTAAGAGACATTTTAGATTTAGGATTGCATTTCTTTTTCATATCCATTAGTCATATCCAACATGCAACGCATATTTTGGGTAGAAGAATTAGGAAAAGAAGGGTTAAGTCACGCAACTAGCTTTGGCTAGGGTAAGGGAGTGCCTTAGGCTTTGCCTTTGCCTTCTCCCTTATCAAATGTGACCCCCGATCCCTCGCTTTGGTTACGTAGACCTAAAAGTTCTTTAAAAGGGGTTTGTTTACTTTGCTTTCCAAAAAATCACTTTTTGGGTGACTTGGTACACCCTAACTCTATACCAAGTGGCGACTCCATTTTCTATTCAAAAACCCTTTTTGAACTTTGTTTGGCCAAATCATCGCATTTTCAAGTCCCACGGCCTTTTATTTCCACTTTCACACATGTTCACATACACATTACACACTACTTTTCACCACATCAAAAAGTGGGGCGCGACAGTTGGCTTATTCATTGTGCACTACCCTAAAATGGTCAAATTCATTGAATGAAATTTGTTTATTTATTGAAAATTGAATGGATAACCCTAAAAGTGAATTAAACTAATCAAATGAAGCGAATGGAATCAATTGATTTAGTGAGATGATGATTTATTCAAAATCGACCGAATTGCCCTAAAAATGGGTAGACTGGTCAAATGGATCGGTTGATTTATTCAAAATTGACTAGCCCACCCTAAAAGGGTAAACTGGTCAAATGAGATTGAACGAAATTGATGACTTATTCAAAATTGATTGAATTGACCTAAGAATGGGTAAACTAATCAAATGAATCAGTGATCTATTCGAAAACGACTAGACTGCCCTAAAATGAACAAATTGATACATGAATTGGATGAAATTGATGAATAAAATGGTCCAATGGATTGAATGGAATTGATAGCCTATTAAAAAAAAATCAATCTATCCATTGGTAGTTCCAAAAACTTATTACGGTGCATGAGCCTTCAAATAATCAAATTTTGGCCACAATTCATTTATCGTCTCAACAGTGAGGAAATATTGGTGAATTTGTTCCAATTAATGTCCTTTAGGCCAGGGATTTTTACCAATTTTGATAAAGTGGCCAAAAAGCGATTATTAGACGCTCATATTCCAAAGACCGCTCTATGAAAATGATCGGATCCTACCTTACCTTGTGCACTACCCCATTGGATAGTACAAAAATATAAACGTGCAAGTCTCCTTGGATTAAATATCCGAGACACAGGGCGGTTTATTCCTAACACGGGATCCCCTAAATGGCATTCCCTTCTAGGGTTTATGCATGATGCCAGTTTATCAAAGCGACTAAATATGCAGTACACCAATGAAACGTGTCCTAAAGGAACCCCTTTTTGTGTGTCAGGGTGAGCCTAAAATGAAATTTATTCATGCTACAAATGTGAAGTATTGAATTTAAACGTGTCATATCAAATAGGGTAGGCTCCTAGAGAGTGCCATGCCAGGACTCTTATTTTCTAGGGCTTATGAATGCAGTGGAGACAAAAAAACAAGAAAAGTTAGTACAATCAAATGAATACACATAGCACATTGTAGCAAAGAAATACAAAGAAATAAAGCAATGAAAGGGAAAAGAGGGGTTGGATCCCTCCCCTCGTGAATAGTGTCCCTAATAGGGTAAGGCCGACTCTACCCTAGGTAATTCTAATATGGATGCATGAGGTTTGGCTCACTAATGCATCTAGACTCGATAAGGCTTCGGCTCCCAAGCCTTCAGACCTAAAGGCGAAGGGTCATCACTCCCAGGGCCTTTGGTCGGTGGCTCGAGTGATCCCTTAGGTAGCGCTATGGGCGCAGGGCACACCATCCGCCTACCCAAGGCAATCGATCCTAATCCTACAAGGAGGTGTGGGATGGCGCCCACGAAAAAGGAAAAAGAGAGGGTAAATAATTAAAAACGTATGCACGTATGCTAGTGCTCGTTTGGAGGGGAGGGATCGAGAACCAACGTGAGGCTCTAGGGTAATGTCCCCCCACCCAAATGCAATGCAAAGCGCGGAATTACATACATAAACCAATCATCCATCAAAACAATCGTACGCCAAATGGGTGAGTGAGTGAGTTGATACGCACGAAATGCAAAAATCCTAACAAAAGAAAAAATGCAACCCTAATATCCAAATGCTATGCATAAAAAGGGTAGAAAAAGGAAAAGAATAGCTAAATCAAATGCTTGGACCCACTTAGGAAGTCCCCAGTGGAGTCGCCAACTGTCGCGCCCCACTTTTTGATGTGGTGTGAAAGTAGTGTGTGAGATATGTTTGTGAATCGTGTGTGAAAAATGAAAATAAAAGGCCATGGGACTTGAAAATGCGACGGTTTGGCCAAACAAAGTTCAAAAAGGGTTTTGAATAGAAAATGGAGTCGCCACTTGGTATAGAGTTAGGGTGTACCAAGTCACCCAAAAAGTGATTTTAAGAAAGAAAAGTAAACAAACCCTTTTTAAAGAACTTTTAGGTCTACGTAACCAAAGAAAGGGATCGGGGGTCACATTTGATAAGGGAGAAGGCAAAGGCAAAGCCTAAGGCACTCCCTTACCCTAGCAAAAGCTAGTTGCGTGACTTAGCCCTTCTTTTCCTAATTTCTTCTACCCAAAGTATGTTTTGCATGTTGGATATGACTAATGGATGCTAAAAAAATGCAATCCTAAATCTAAAATGTCTCTTATGAAGCTTTTGGTCCCAACCACATGAGTTGTGGTGGCCAATAAGGAAAGTCCTCATAGAGGTCGCGAATGATGCAAATGAAGACTCAAATATGAGTGCAAGTGTGAAAATGTATGAAAACGTGCATGTGTGCGAATGTAAGACAAGTGCATGTGTGCAAATTGGGAAAATAAAGGTGTTTGTGTGCAAATGAATGAAAATATGATAGTAGATACATATGAGTGCAATTGGGTGCAATTTGTGAGGTAGAAAAACAAGTGACAAGAGGAAAAATGTGTGAGCATAGCATTTGCATTGAGAAGGACATAAGTAGTGAGAAAATGTGAACAAAAGGGTGAGAAAGTGAAATAAGAATGAGAATGTATGAACTTAGAGGAATGCATCAAGTCGGGTACGGGAATGACTCCTAACTTTGCGACGTTAATTTTCCCTTTGATTGGAAGGAAAAACTAGCGTGCTAAGGCTATTGGGTAGCCACACTCGCTCGTTTCCCTTATCGAAAGGGGACCCTCAAGCAAATGTACCCTATAACTAGCATGAGAATGCAAAAGCCTAAAATGAGGGGGAAAGGGTTGGAGGGGCATGCCAAATGCTAAAAACTAAGAGAAAATGCATGAAATGTAGTGAACATGCAAGTATGCACTAACGAAAGGAGGACGGCCTATTGGGTCTAGCGTTGGACTAGCCCTTTCTATGAATTCCTACTAGCGTTGGACTAGTGGAATACGGAACGATGAGCCACAACTAGCGTTGGACTAGTGTGGACGTACATTCATCCATCAAGTTCATTTATGACTATAGAAAGTAAAGTAGGCATGCAAATCATCTATAAACACGTAGCACATAACACTTAGCATGCTCGACTAGATGCAAGGGCCTAATAAAGCGATTAAACACGTAGCAACAAAAGCAAGCAATGAACCTATTACATTTGCTAACTGAAACAAAAGGGGAAGGGAAAATTGGACAAAATGCTCGCCAAGCCCTATCTATTACAAGCCAAGAGGTGTACACATACCCCATAAAAGAATGACTTTGATAAAAGCAAAAGTAATTGAAATAAATGAAAGGCATTAAGGAAAAGTAAGGAAAACAAAGTAGACATGCAATTCTCACTTAGCACGTTGGATCACATAGGGGAGAGACAAAAAAACTAAAAGAAATTTTACCTCCCTTGGAATGATGTCCAAATGAAAGAAAAATGGCTTCAAAACAACAAAAGGTCAAGGTACCACTTTAATTGAGAAAAATTAAAAGAAATGTGCAAATACAAAGCTCACTTGATCATAAAGCCCCTAAAGTCATGATTTAAGTGCAATTGGAACAAAGCATAGTAGTCAATTGAAACAAACAAGCAATGAAATTGTAAAATTACAAGCTATCAAGGACCAAATTGAGAAAATCATGCAATTGATTGGGTCATAGTAGAACGAGGGGAGACTTGGGGGGTCAAAGTGTAATTTTGAAAACTACTTCATGCATGCATACGAAGCTTTCTTCATCATTCATCTGCAACATTGCAACTTCCTTCTTGTTTCATTAAACACGGACAAACCAACCGAATATCAAGCTTTCAGATGAAAATAAACAAATGCTACAGCTCCCAACATCAAACTCTATTCTAACAATCAAAATGCAGCAATTCAAACGTTCCAATATGCGAAAAAAATCATGATAAGAATCTGCAATTCTCCTTGTGCAAAAACTCCTGACATGGGAGGCGAATGAAAGGAAATGCACGGCTAGCAGGAAACAAACTCTGGTTGGGTTTTGCTCACAGGTTTTATTCACTAGTTTACTCACGGATGGAAACAAAATCATGACACAAAAACCATAGTTCAAGTTCCATCCCCCTCAACAGGTCCACAAAGACAGAAAAACATCTTTTATTGCTTCTACTAGGTTCCTGAATGTTGGGTTCAAATTTCTGGTGAATTTTTGAATGCAATCCGAACATAACCAACGGCTCAAACAACAAAAATCTGGACTAAAGTAACGAGATTACCAAGCATTTCCACTTTTTGACCACAAAATCCTTATATTTAAGCACAAAAATTGGACGAAAAAGACCATGCAAGCATCGAAGAACAACATTCTGCAATTTTGAAGCAGAAAATTCATGTCAAGCTTCGAACCAAAGTCAGCAGACCCATCACTCAAAACCTTTAACAAACTGAACATTTTGATTAACACAACCCAGTTGCAAACACCAAAACATTAAAAATCAAACGAGGTATCCAACGAGCAACACAGAAACAACAACCAGATTTCTGGATTTATCTTTAACAAGCTCCGCATGAGTCATCCAAATCAAGAAGCTAATCATATCACAGACTCAATCAAACATCACATAACCCTGAATCCAGATCTACAAATTATCCTAATCAAAGCAAGACCATGCAATCCCAGGTTTCGAACAAGAGGATCGGCAAGTTAAACTAGCATGGAGGAACCGGAAATGAAGGGAAACAGAGAAAGTAAACAGCAATAACACACAAGAAATTCAAAGCGACGACTCAACAAAGAACGAAACTGGAAGGGACCAAGACACCAATCTAGGAGAGTACCTGCCCAAGCTTTTTGGATCAAAATCCGGACAGGAAACGTCGTGAACAAGCTACTGCAATCGTCCCGTTGCGGCTTCGAACTCGTACCCTTGTTGTGAGAAAAAAAATTGCAGCTTTTCTTTTCTCTTTTTCAGATCTCTTTCTTTCTTCTCCACGGCAGCCTCTCTTTCTCTTTTGATTTGGCCTGAAGCCCTCTTCACCTCTCTCCTTGGTTTCTCCTCTTTCTCTCACGTAAACCCCAGCCGCCACCTCCTTGTTTTTTCTCTCCTCACAGCCGCCAGCCGAACCTCTATCTCTCCCTTTTTCCTCTCGGTTTTCTCTTTCTCATACTAATCTCTCCTCTCCGCCGCCAACCTTCACTTTTTCTTTCCTTTTGTTCTCTGCCGTCAGCTTAGAACCTCCGTAGCCTTTTCTCTCCACAGCCGTCAACTGCCCCTTCCAACCTCGCTTTCTCTTGCTCTCTCTCGCTTCCCAGTTTTTCTTAGCCGTCCACTCTCTTTCTGTTTTGTTTAGCCTGAAACCCTTTTTCTTGCGGCTGCTATTTTTTCAGCTTTTATATCAAGTTCACAACCCTTAAACCCTGCTCTCAATGGCTAGCAATCAATCTCCTCTCAACCTCTTGTCTTGGCCATCCGATGGGCATGTACCACTCTTCTTTGCAAGCTGCCAAAATACGCAGCTTGCATGCTGCGTTTTTTTTTTTTTTAACTAATAACTTAATACAAAAAATGAAAAATGATATTAAGTAAAGAAAAACAATAATTTAAGAAACATCAGACAAAATAAACCAACTAGAAATAATGAACAACAAAGTTGCGATTTTTCTTTTCTTTTCTTCATTTTTCTATTTTTTCATCTTTTTTTTTTCAAGAAAACATTGAATTTGAATAAAAACAACTAAAGCATATTTTTGAATGCTTTTCCCCCTTTTTTCGAGAAATTCTATGCTAAAACTTAAAAATGAAATAATAAAATAATAAAATAAAACACTAAAAACTAAAAAAAAATGAGTAAACCTAGCACGACAAATAAAAACTAAAAAAAATAAATAGTAAATGAAATTCACTGAAAATTTGGTGTCTACAGTTTGCCCCTCTTTGTCTGAGTTTTGAAAAAATTTGAGACAAAGAAGTAGACACCAAATACTTACCTGTGTTATTCGGCTGCGAATGATTCCAATGATTGTCGCCCTTGAAACGAGGCCTGATCTCTTCATCAAAATGTTGAAATGGGATTGACCTAAACAGGAATTTAAAACGGGACTGACCCGAACAGGAATTTAAACGGGACTGACCCGAACAAGAATTTAAACGGGACTGACCCGAACAGGGATTTAAAACGGGACTGACCCGAACAGGAATTTAAACGGGACTGACCCGAACAGGAATTTAAACGGGACTGACCCGAACAGGAATTCAAACGGGACTGACCCGAACAGGAATTTAAACGGGACTGATCCGAACAGGGATTTAAAACGGGACTGACCCGAACAGGAATTTAAACGGGACTGACCCGAACAGGAGGGATGACCCGAACAGAAATTTAAACGGGACTGACCCGAACAAGAAATTTAAAATCATGATGCACACTAGTGGGACTGACCCACGGCTAGTGGCGATAAAAGTGAAACGCTCACTAGTGGGACTGACTCACGGCTAGTGGCGATGAAAAGTGAAACGCTCACTAGTGGGACTGACCCACGGCTAGTGGCGATGAAAAGTGAAACGTTCACTAGTAGGACTAACCCACGGCTAGTGGCAATGAAAAGTGAAATGCGCACTAGTGGGACTAACCCACGGCTAGTGGCAATGAAAAGTGAAACACTCACTAGTGGGACTGACCCACGGCTAGTGGCGGTGTAAATTAAAGTGCTCGCTAGTGGGACTGACCCACGGCTAGTGGCGGTGTAAAATAAAGTGCTCACTGGCGGGACTGACCCACGTTCCAGTAGCGATGTAAATGAAATGCTCACTGGCGGGACTAACCTCACGCTCCAGTGGCGATGTAAATGAAAATGCTTACTGGCGGGACTGACCCACGTTCCAGTAGCGATGTAAATGAAATGCTCACTGGCGGGACTAACCTCACGCTCCAGTGACTGTGAAAATGAAATGCTCACTGGCGGGACTAACCTCACGCTCTAGTGGCTGTGAAAATGAAATGCACACCGGCGGGACTAACCTCACGCTCCAGTGGCAGTGAAAATGAAATGCTGGTATGTATGAAGAAACTGTATAAGACTTGTCTGAAAAATTATCCAAACATTTCCCCAGTGTAATGAATTGGTCAGTGGGATTAGACCCGAACCTGCCGGGGTGTGAACGGCCAGCGGGATAAAACCCGGTCCTTCCGAGGTTGGCGGGATGAAACCCGGTCCCAATGAAGTATGAACGGTCAGCGGGATAAAACCCGGTCCTGCCGAGGTTGGCGGGATGAAACCCGGTCCCAATGAAGTATGAACGGTCAGCGGGATAAAACCCGGTCCTGCCGAGATTGGCGGGATGAAACCCGGTCGCAATGAAGTATGAACGGTCAGCGGGATAAAACCCGGTCCTGCCGAGGTTGGCGGGATGAAACCCGGTCCCAATGAAGTATGAGCGGTCAGCGGGATAAAACCCGGTCCTGCCGAGGTTGGCGGGATGAAACCCGGTCCCAATGAAGTATGAACGGTCAGCGGGATAGAACCCAGTTCTGCCGAGGTTGGCGGGATAAAACCCAGCTCCAACGTGATTTTTGTGAAGTTTGTGAATGGTCAGTGGGATAAGACCCAGTCCTGCCATCCAATTGGTCAAGACATTGAATTTGATTTGTCAAAAAACTAGAAATTAAATTTGATTTCCCAAGAAACAAGAATTTGAACTTGATTTTTGATTTTTGACTTTTGAATTTTTCTGATTTTTCGAGAGAATCTTTTTCAAAAATAATTTGCCCCAGTGTCCACCAATTAATGTGCAGCCGATCAATTGATTTTCATTACGGCATGGTTGCTCCTCCTTGAGGCCTTGTTTCGTAAGATTCTGACTTACGCTCCTTCGTCGATTTCAGCCATGGATACCTGCACAGGGGGCTTGCCAAAATAAACATGCACTTAAATTATTTTAAAATTAATGCAACTACTACTCATGGAGAGAGTAGCGTGATTGATTTGAAATTCTTTCTTGAATCTTTGACGAAATCCTCGAATGGACTATAAAAATTTTTGCCCCTGTGTGGGCTTATTCTCACGAAAACAAAAATTTGCCCCAGTATGGGCCATTTAATTGCAAAAAACTTGTTTGGATGACTTTCCATTTATTTGAACACTGTAAGAAACCATGTTTCCTAAAAGAAAATTTCATGATGAATTTCTTGAAATAAAACCAAATCACAGAAGATTTCTTCCTCACCTTGGCATTGGTGCTTAGGGTAATAGGTCACCGCTTGCAGAACCAATCAAGTGGACGTTATTTCTGATTTTGAGGTGGCTAAAGGAAATGGGAGGTCAAGATTTGTCTTATTCTTGTGCCCAAATTGTATGTAATCACATCTTAGTGAAAGCAAATAGTTTGTCACCCTTATTTCTTAAGAAAATTGAGTCAACATATAAGCTTTAAGCTTGCAACAAATGGGTAGAAACGATAGCTAAACATGCGAAAGCTGGTTATACCCTTATAATCATGAGTGATCGATGGATTTCTTATGAACATAATCCTCACTTTAGGTTGTCATGAAGGAATAAGTCAACGATGGACTTTATTAGCTTGTAATGTGGCTTGAAAACGATAGTTAAAGAAATAAGATTCTCAAGGACATTACACCGAAGATCGCATTTTTCCAAAATTGCCCCTATTTTGAACTCAAAGACCTCGGACTTTGTTTGCATTTTCCTCATCATTCACCAGGGACTTTCAGCATCAAATCTTTTTGCATTTTTCTTTTGCATTCGCTCTCTTTTTCCTTTTTCTTTTCCTTCTCTCTTTTTTCAAAAGTGCCCTTGCGGGTTTTCACATGAAGAGCAGTGTCAACCTCACACCTAATCAATTCAGAAATACAGCTAAAATTTTCTGGCATCAGAAATTTTCTTGACAGAGCCATTGCAAAGAACAAAAGTCAGGACTTTCGGCTTTTGTAATGGGGTCAGGTGGGGTGCTTAGAAAAGTTAAGGCTTGAAAGCGGATTTCAAAAGCGATTTGAAAAATCTGAGATCGCATTGTTGTTCCAACCCTATTTTAGGGTTAAATCAAAATTTGCCCCAATTTATTCTCAACTGAGGCTTTTCTTTTCATTTTCTTTCTACTTTTGATTTTTCGGCCTTTTGCCATTTTTGAACTTTCACAAAATTTGCCCCAGCTTATTTTTGAACTGAGGTTCTCTTTTCTTCCATTGTCTTTTGATTTTGTGGCTTTTCACTTTTCCACTTCTTGAAATTTTCCTTTTTCAACTCAAACTTGCCCCAGTGTGGGGTTTGCGATTCTCAGGGGTTGCCAAATGAGGTATTTTATTCTGAAGGCTCAAAAGGGATAACTAGGGATAGATGCTTGATCGGAAAAGAAGAGGGCCTGACCTTTATTCCGTTCCTTACAATAACTCTGAAAGGAAACTTTCATTAATGGGAAATTTTTGGCATGTATCTGAATTAACTGATTGAGGAAGACCCTTGTTCATCCATATTTGTGAAACATAGGCGATCCACGCGGACAAAACTCTTCATTTTCTTTCTTTTTTCAAAATTGGAACCCAAGTGGAATCAAATTTCCCCAATTTGTGGTTCCCTCCTTTTCTAGCATTTTTGCTTTTCCCTTTTTTGGAAAATTCTCCAATCTCCCTCCCCAATGTGGGGTACGATCATAAGTGTATTCGAAAAGAACCACCTATTTTGGCTCAAATGAGGATGCAAGGGATAAATGGTGTTTAGGTTGTAGAAACGATGGCCAAAGCATCATTCTTACACCTCATGACAACCGAAGTAACGAAATGGTTATTGAAAATCCATTCCCCTTTTTGATATTTGAAAATTTTCCAATATAGGGTAGTGATCATTAGGGCTCTTATTTGAAACGAAATTATTCTTTCAAAGGCTCAAATGGGAGAGCAAATGATAAAATCTGTATAGATAGAGAAACGAATGCTCGAAGTATCATTCCAAATTTTCAAAACAAACAAGAATAATGCACATTTTTTGCTTTCACTTAGATGCGATTGAATTTGGTCAAACCAATGGACATTTTTCTAAGCAAAATTCGCTCCAATTTGCAATTTATCAATCAATGTGACTGATTTTATTTTGAGGTTAAGTGAAGGTGAAAGGTATCTCATGGGCCTTTTGAGTGACCTCTTTTAATTTTAGAAAGCATATACTCGCGAATTTTCAGGCTGGAGGTTGAAAAAACTCTCAATTCGGTCTTATTTCTTAAAATTCATCATGAAACTTCCAATGAGCTCAATAAAGAATGAAATGTACACAAATAATTGTCTGAACAAAAGCTTCATTATTGCCAATGTTTGAAAAATTTAAAAAGTAATACATATGAAAAACAGTCTAAGGAACTCCTTTACACATGTATACACATTTTTCCCTCTTAATAGCCCCCTTTGAGCAATGAAATCTCTTAAATATTTTACACGAGCGCTTGCAGATGAATTTTCGAATTCACATTGTAAGGCTTGCCTGAGAATCAAGTAATACTTGTAATTTTCAAACCTTTATCAGATCAAAATTGTTATCAGGTATTTTCCCCTTATTGAAATATTTTCATGAATGCAAGGGGGAGGGGAAAAACAAAAAGAAAAATACCCAGAGTCAGTAAGCAAGAATAAAAAAATGCCCCACTTTTAAAATAAGACCGAATTGAGAGTTTTTTCAACCTCCAGCCTAAAATTTCGCAAGTGTATGCTTTCTAAAATCCTTGTGTACACTAGATTGGTGATCCGAGCTACACAATAAGAGTGCTCAAAATTAAAAGAGGTCACTCAAAAGGCTCCATGAGATACCCTTTCTCCTTCACTTAACCCCAAAATAAAAATCAGTCACATTGATTGATAAGTTGCAAATTGGGGCAACTTTTGCTTGAAAATGTTCGCGGTGTCTAATCCGATTCAATCACATTTAAGTGAAAGCAAAAATGTGCATTATTCTTGTTTGTTTTGAAAATTTGGAATGATACTTCGAGCATTCTTTTCTCTACCTATACACATTTTATTATTTGCTCTCCCATTTGAGCCTTTGAAAGAATAATTTCGTTTCAAATAAGAGCCCTAATGATCACTACCCTATATTGGAAAATTTTCAAATATCAAAAAGGGGAATGGATTATCAATGACCATTTCGTTACTTTGGTTGTCATGAGGTGTAAGAATGATACTTTGGCCATCGTTTCTACAACCTAAACACCATTTATCCCTTGCATCCTCATTTGAGCTAAAATTGGTGGTTCTTTTTCGAGTGCACTTATGATCGCACCCCACATTGGGGAGGGAGATTGGAGAATTTTCCAAAAAGGAGAAAAGTAAAAATGCCAAAATTAAAAGAAAAGAGGGAATCCCATATTGGAGAAATTTGATTCCACTTGGGTTCCAATTTTGAAAAGAAAAAGAAGAAAAGGAAGAGTTTTGCCCGCGTGGATCGCCTATGTTTCACAAATATGGATGAACAAGGGTCTTCCTCAGTCAGTTAATTCAGATACATGCCAGGAATTTCGCATTAATGAAAGTTTCCTCTCAGAGTTATTGTAAGGAACGGAATACAAGTCAGGCCATCTTCTTTTTCCAATCAAACATTCTATCCCTAGTTATCCCTTTTGAGCCTTCAGAATAAAATACTTCATTTGGCAACCCCTGAGAATCGCAAACCCCACACTGGGGCAAGAAGAAAAGAGAACCTCAGTTCAAAAATCTGGGGCAAATTTTGTGAAAGTTTCAAAGAATGGCAAAAGGCCGAAAAGTCAAAAGAAGAAAGAAAATGAAAGTGAAAAGCCTCAATTGAGCATAAACTGGGGCAAATTCTGATTTAACCCTAAAATAGGGTTGGCACAACAATACGATCTCATATTCTTCAAACCACTCTTGAAATCTGCCTTCAAGCCTTAACTTTCCTAAACACCCCACCTGACCCCATTACAAAAGCCGAAAGTCCTGACTTCTGTTCTTTGCAATGGCCCTGTCAAGAAAATTTCTGACGCCGGAAAATTTTAGCTATATTTCTGAATTGCTTGAGTATGGGGTTGACGCTACTCACCATGAGAAAACCCACCAAGTTGAGGGAAAGGAAAAAGAGGCAAAAAGCAAAGCAAGAAAAGTAAATGCAAAAATCGACTCTGAAACCCCTGGTGAATGATGAGAAAATGCAAACAAAGTCTGAGATCTTTGAGTTCAAAATAGGGGCAATTTTGGAAAATGCGATCTTTGGTGCAATGTCCTTGAAAAATTTATTCTTTAACTATCGTTTTCAAGCTACATTACAAGCTCATAAAGTCCATCGTTGACTTATGCCTTCATGACAACCCAAAGTGAGGATCATGCTCATAAGAAAATCCATCAATCATTTGTGATCATAAGGGTATAACCAGTTTCGCATGCTTAGCTATAGTTTCTATCCATATTGTTGCAAGCCTATAAAGCTCATATGTGGACTACGTTTTCTTAAGAAATAAGGGTGACAAACTCTTTGCTTTCACTAAGATGTGATGTTGAATGCATTGCAATTTTGGGCACAAGAACCAGACAAATCTTGACCTCTCATTTTCCTTGGCCACCTCAAATCAGAAGTAAAGTCACTTGATTGGTCCTGAAGATGAGCCAACTGAAAGTGGTGACCCATTACCCAAAACACAGATGCTAAAGTGAGGAAGAAATCTTCTGTAATTTGGTATTATTTCAAGAAATTCATCATGAAATTTTCTTTTAGGAAACATAGTTTCTTACAGTGTTCAAATAAATGGAAAGTCATCCAAACAAGTTTTTGCAATTAAATGGCCCATACTGGGGCAAATTTTTGTTTATGAGATTTCGTGAGAATAAGCCCACACTGGGGCAAAATTTTATAGTTCATTTGAGGATTTCGTCAAAGAGTCAAGCAAGACTTTCAAATCAATCACGCTACTCTTTCCATGAGTAGTAGTTGCATTAATTTTTAAAATAATT
This sequence comes from Coffea eugenioides, assembly GCF_003713205.1. Classification (NCBI taxonomy): domain Eukaryota; kingdom Viridiplantae; phylum Streptophyta; class Magnoliopsida; order Gentianales; family Rubiaceae; genus Coffea; species Coffea eugenioides. The sequence continues at coordinate 27,975,519 of NC_040035.1, forward strand.
TAAGTGCATGTTTACTTTGGCAAGCCCCCTGTGCAGGTATCCATGGCTGAAATCGACGAAGAAGCGTAAGTCAGAATCTTACGAATCAAGGCCTCAAGGAGGAGCAACCATGTCGTAATGAAAATCAATTGATCGGTTGCACATTAATTGGTGGAAACTGGGGCAAATTATTTGTTGAAAAGATTCTCAAAAAATCAAACTTAAATTTACTTTCTTGTTCCTTGACAAATTTTCAATTTGGTCTCAGCGCCCGCCGCGCACCCTTCCAATCCCTATTCTTGACAACCACATTGAATTCACTGACTTCAACCACCGTTAGCATCGAGTCTATCTCACTAACGTGTGCGTTTTTATCTCACCACCGTTAGCATCGAGTCTACCTCACTAACGTGTGTGTTTTATTCCACCACCGTTAGCATCGAGTTTATCTCACTAACGCGTGCATTTTTTGTTCCACCACCGTTAGCATCGAGTTTATCTCACTAACGTATGCGTTTTTATTCTACCACCGTTAGCATCGAGTTTATCTCACTAACGTGTGTGTTTCATTCTGCCACCGTTAGTATCGAGTCTATCTCACTAATGTATGTGTTTTATTCTATCTTGGATTTTGTACCACCAACCAAGGCAGGCTCGGGTTTAATCCCACTGACCAATTCATCACACTGGGGCAAATCTTTGGACAATTTTTCGAGCAAGTCTTATACAGTCTCTTCATACATACCAGCATTTCTCTTATATTGCCACTAGCCGTTGGGTCAGTCCCACTAGTGCGCATTTCATTTCACATCGCCACTAGCCGTTGGGTCAGTCCCACTAATGCGCATTTCTCTTATATTGCCACTAGCCGTTGGGTCAGTCCCACTAGTGCGCATTTCATTTCACATCGCCACTAGCCGTTGGGTCAGTCCCACTAGTGCGCATTTCTTTTATTTTGCCGCTAGCCGTTGGGTCAGTCCCACTAGCGTGCCTTTCATTTGCACTGCCACTAGCCGTTGGGTCAGTCCCACTAGTGCGCATTTCTTTTATTTTGCCGCTAGCCGTTGGGTCAGTCCCACTAGCGTGCCTTTCATTTGCACTGCCACTAGCCGTTGGGTCAGTCCCACTAGTGCGCATTTCTTTTACTCCGCCGCTAGCCGTTGGGCCAGTCCCACTAGCGTGCCTTTCATTTACACTGCCGCTAGCCGTTGGGTCAGTCCCACTAGCGTGCCTTTCATTTGCACTGCCACTAGCCGTCGGGTCAGTCCCACTAGTGCACATTTCTTCTATTTTGCCGCTAGCCGTTGGGTCAGTCCCACTAGCGTGCCTTTCATTTGCATTGCCACTAGCCGTTGGGTCAGTCCCACTAGTGCGCATTTCTTTTAGCCGTTGGGTCAGTCCCACTTGCAGCCGTTGGGTCAGTCCCACTTTTGCATTGCCACTAGCCGTTGGGTCAGTCCCACTAGTGCGCATTTCTTTTACTCTGCCACCAGCCGTTGGGTCAGTCCCACTAGCGTGCCTTTCATTTGCACTGCCACTAGCCGTTGGGTCAGTCCCATGATTTTAAATCTTATTCGGGTCAGTCCCAAGATTTTTAATCTTATTCGGGTCAGTCCCATGATTTTTAATCTTATTCGGGTCAGTCCCATAATTTAAATTTTGTTCGGGTCAGTCCCATGATTTAAATTTGGTTCGGGTCAGTCACATGATTTTAAATTTTGTTCGGGTCAATCCCGTTTTAAAATTCCTGTTCGGGTCATTCCCGTTTTAAATTTTTTGTTCGGGTCAATCCCGTTTTAAATTTACTGCTCGGGTCTATCCCGTGGGTCTATCCCATTTACATTTCTGTCCGGGTCTATCCCGTTTATATTTCTGTCCGGGTCTATCCCGTGGGTCTATCCCATTTAAATTCCTGTTCGGGGCAGTCCCGTTTTAAATTTCTTGTTCGGGTCAGTCCCGTTTTAAATTCTTGTTCGGGCCAGTCCCGTTTTAAATTCTTGTTCGGGTCAGTCCCGTTTTAAATTTCTTGTTCAGATCAGTCCATTAAAAATTTCTCGTCCCAGTTAATCTCATCAAAAGGGGTCAGTCCCCATCGTTCGAGTCGTTCACAGCCAAATAACACAGGTAAGTATTTGGTGTCTACTTCTTTGTCTCAAGTTTTTCCAAAACTCAGACAAAGAGGGGCAAACTGTAGACACCAAAATTTTAGTGTAATTTGCATTTACTATTTTGTCTTAATTTGTCGTGTTAAGTTTTATTCACTTTTTAGTTTTTAGTTTTTTAGTTTTTATTATTTTTATTTGTAATTTTTAGCATAGAATTTCTCGAAAAAGAAAAAAGAGAAAAAGAAAAAAGGAAAAGCATTCAACAAAAATATGATTTAGTTGTTTTTTTTAAAATTCAATGTTTTCTTGAAAAAAAAGAGAAAAATGATGAAAATGAAAAATGATTTAAATTGTTGTTAAATGATTTACTTAAATGGTTGTTTTGTTACTTATTTTTATTATTATTATCAATTTTGTTGAATTATTTAAAAAAAATGAGGTGAAATAGAGCCGCATGCAGCGGCGTGGAAACCATACCATCGGATGGCCTGGGGTTGGAGAGAAATCTACTATTCCATCCTCACCCTTGAGGTGAGGGTTGGTCTGGTATAAATACAAGGAGAACAGCAGCCGCAAGAGGGAGAAAGGGAAAAAGAGAGTGCGTGAGACAGCTAGAGAAAAACAGAGGGAGAGAGCGGCTAGGTTTTGGCAGAAAGGCTTCGAAAGGAGAAAGAAACGGAAAGAAGGGATCTGGTGGGTAGCTAAGGGTCTAGGAGGGCTGGACAAAAACAAAACCGAGAGAGAGAACTGAGTTTCGGTGAGTTTGGAGAGGAAACTGAGAGAGCTTCTGTGAGACGGGCAAGGAAAACTGGGAATTGCGGCAGAGGTTGAGAAAACTGAGAACTGAACAGAGAGGAGGAGGTGAGCATCGGAGGGGCTGGCAACGCAAAACTGGAGATCGAGTGAAAAAGGAAGGGAGAAAGTTGCAGAAAGGCCAAGCAGAAAACAAGACAGCAGTGGGATAAGAAAGGCAGAGGGCTACGAGAGAAGAGGAGAAGAGCTTCAGGAAAAGGAAACGAAGGAAGGATCCAGTATCATCTGGGACCGTTGTCGCTTACCGAATTCAACCTCATTGTTGCTGCCGAATCTTCACCAGAAATAGCGTTGTAAGCCTCTCCTTTTACCTTTTCTTACAAATAGCTTTCCAAATCACGGATTCTTGTTCGGTGTTGACGGCTGATGTTGATGATTCTCTTCTGAGTGTGTTTTTATGTAGCATGCTAAAACCTTTGGACTAAAATTTTGGCTGCAATCAAATTGGACCTTTTCGGCCAGTACTAGTCTTTTGTAGTTCTTTCCCTTTGTTTGCTGAGACTGCAGTTTGTGTTTGAATGATGCTTAGCTTGGTATTTGATTGAAAGGTTATATCTTTCTCCAATTTGATGACCGAAAGGCTGTATCTTGGGTCTTTTTCTGCATAACTTGGGCCCGTTAAGATCCTTAGAGTCATAGTGAGAGGTTTAACTGTCATAAACTTGATTTTTCTTGGTTGGTTGCAACAGTTTTTGAGTCTCTTCGCTATTTTTTTTGGGTTATGTTCGTAGGGCAGCAGGTTTGAATTGCATGATGTTGCCTTGAAAATTCTTGTACAGATGTCTAGTATCTTGATTGCTTTATGGTCCAGGCTTTAGCATGTTTTATTGGATGTTCTGGTTCGATGTTTTGAGCAAGGTTCAGGATCTCTTCTGTTTCTTTCCTTGTTTTTCTTGCTTGGGATACTCTTCGTTGGATCACATAGTGATAGACAATGATGCTTGGGTTGGCAATTTGGAATTCATGTGAGTTGGGTTGGCAAACAAATGAGTTTTGTGCTTCTTCTGGTGTGAAATACGCATGGCTTGAAGATGTCAAAGCTTGCGGCAAAAATTTGCAGAAGCTGGTCCCGCTGTTATTGCTTGCATGAAATGTTTCTGCGAATTGCATTTGCACTGAAACGTTAGTCATGCTTGTTGGGATTAGTCCAAAAGGTGCTGTGTGAAATTGCCTGCCGAAAGTCTGTTTGATTGCAGAAAGCTTTCATTAGTAATGTTTGTCGCAGAGAGCCATACGTGACTGCATGAAACTTGCGTGAAAAAATTCCCTCTTCCCTTGCTGTTGGACAACTTAAATGTTTAGCTTCAATTCTGCAACAAGAGTATGCGTTTCGTTTAGTCTATAATTTGAAGCTTTGGTATTTGCTAAACTCACTTGTATGGTGAAATGGATAGAAAGTCGCGGTTGAAAATTGCACACTGGCGGGACTGACCCACGTTCCAATAGCGATGTAAACGAAATGCTCACTGGCGGGACTAACCTCACGCTCCAGTGGCTGTGAAAATGAAATGCACACTGGCGGGACTAACCTCACGCTCCAGTGGCTGTGAAAATGAAATGCTCACTGGCGGGACTAACCTCACGCTCCAGTGGCGATGTAAATGAAAATGCTTACTGGCGGGACTGACCCACGTTCCAGTAGCGATGTAAACGAAATGCTCACTGGCGGGACTAACCTCACGCTCCAGTGGCTGTGAAAATGAAATGCTCACTGGCGGGATTAACCTCACGCTCCAGTGGCGATGAAAATGTCTTGACAATCGGACAGTGGGATCAAACCCGAGCCTGCCGTGATGAAGTTGATTTGATTTTTTGATTTTTTGATTTTTTGATTTTTCCTGACTGAGAGACTTGTCGAAATAATTTGCCCCAGTGTAGGGCCCTTTTCCCTTCTTTCTTCTCTTTCTTCGGCATCGGCCTTCCACAACTCAGAAGCTCTTTCGTTGATTTCAACTATGAATACCTGCACAGGGGGCTTGCCAAAGTATGACATGCACTTGAATTATTTTTTTAAAAATTAATGCAACTACTACTCATGGAAAGAGTAGCGTGATTGATTTGAAAGTCTTGCTTGAATCTTTGACGAAATCCTCAAATGAACTATAAAAAATTTGCTCCAGTGTGGGCTTATTTTGCGAAATCTTGCAAATAAAAATTTTGCCCCAGTATGGGCCCATTTGATTGCAAAAATTGGTTTGGATGCCTCTCCATTTATTTGAACAAAGTAAGAAACTGTGTTTTCTATATAATGTGAAGAAAATTGAACGTCTTGCATGACTCATACAGAAAATTTCATGATGAATTTCTCAAAATAATGCCAAATCACAAAAGATTTCTTCCTCACTTTTAGCATTTGTGCTTAGAGTAGCGGGTCACCACTTCTTATTGGCTCATTTTTCAGGAGCAATCCAGTGGTCTTGTTTTTGATTTTTGAGGGGGTTGAGGGAAATGAGAGGTCAAGATTTGTCTGGTTCTTGTGCCCAAAATTGTAATGCATTCAACATCACATCTTAGTGAAAGCAAATAGTTTGTCACCCTTATTTCTTAAGAAAATTGAGTCAACATATAAGCTTTAAGCTTGCCATAAATGGGTAGAAACGATAGCTAAACATGCGAAAACTGGTTATACTCTTATGATCATGAGTGATCGATGGATTTCTTATGAGCATAATCCTCACTTTGGGTTGTCATGAAGGAATAAGTCAACGATGGACTTTATGAGCTTGTAATGTGGCTTGAAACGATAGTTAAAAGATAAGTCTTTCAAGGACATTGCACCGAAGATCGCATTTTTTCCCAAAATTCCCCTTATTCTAAACTTAAAGATCTCAGAATTTGTTTGTATTCTTCTCATCATTCACCAGGGACTTCAGCGTCGAATTTTTCTGCATTTTCTTGCATTTACTTTTCTTGCTTTACTTTTTGCCTCTTTTCCTTTCCCTCAACTTGGTGGGTTTTCACATGGTGAGTAGCGTCAACCCCATACCCAGGCAATTTAGAAATACAGCTAAAACTTCCGGCATCAGAAATTTCCTTGACAAGGCCATTGCAAAGAACAGAAGTCAGGACTTTCGGCTTTAGTAATGGGGTCAGGTGGAGTGCTTAGAAAAGTTAAGACTTGAAAGCGGATTTCAAAAGCGGTTTGAAAAATCTGAGATCGCATTGTTGCGTCAACCCTATTTTAGGGTTAAATCAGAATTTGCCCCAGTTTATGCTCAATTGAGGCTTTTCACTTTCATTTTCTTTCTTCTTTTGACTTTTCGGCTTTTTGCCATTCTTTGAAATTTGCCCCAATTTACTTTTGAACTGAGGTTCTCTTTTCTTCTTTTGCTTTTGATTTTGTTGTTTTCACTTTTTCACTTCTTGAAAATTTTCTTTTCCAACTCAAACTTGCCCCAGTGTGGGGTTTGCGATTCTCAGGGGTTGCCAAATGAAGTATTCTATTCTGAAGGCTCAAAAGGGATAACTAGGGATAGAATGTTTGATTGGAAAAAGAAGATGGCCTGACTTGTATTCCGTTCCTTATAATAACCCTGAAAGGAAACTTTCATTAATGCGAAATTTCTTTCATGTATCTGAATTAACTGACTGAGGAAGACCCTTGTTCATCCATATTTGTGAAACATTGGCGATCCACGCGGACAAAACTCTTCCTTTTCTTCTTTCTTTTTTTTTTCAAAATTGGAACCCAAGTGGAATCAAATTTCCCCAATTTGCGGTTCCCTCCTTTTCTTTTCCCTTTTTTTCAAAATTCCCCAATCTCCTTCCCCAATGTGGGGTGCGATCATATGTGCACTCGAAAAGAACCACCAATTTTTAGCTCAAATGAGGATGCAAGGGATGATCAGTGTTTAGGTTGTAGAAACGATGGCCAAAGTATCATTCTTACGCCTCATGACAACCAAGTAAACGAATTGCTCGTTGAGAATCCATTCCCTTTTGAAAATTTTCCCAATGTAGGGTAGTGATCATTAAGGCACTTATTTGAAACGAAATTATTCTTTTAAAGGCTCAAATGGGAGAGCAAATGATAAAATCTGTATAGGTAGAGAAACGAATGCTCAAAGTATCATTCCAAACTTTCAAAAAAAACAAGAATAATGCACATCTTTTGCATTCACTTAGATGCGATTGAATCGGATCAGACACCGCGGACATTTTCAAGCAAAAGTTGACCCAATTTGCAATTTATCAATCAATGTGACTGATTTTATTTTAGGGTTAAGTGAAGGAGAAATGTATCTCATGGGCCTTCTGAGTGACCTTTTCACTCTTATTGTGTGGCTCGGATCACCAATCTAGTGTACACAAGGATTCTAAAATGCATACACTTGCGAATTTTCAGGCTGGAGGTTGAAAAAACTCTCAATTCGGTCTTATTTCTCAAAATTCATCATGAAATCTCTTAATGAGCTCAATAAAGAATGAAATGTACACAAATAATTGTCTGAACAAAAGCTTCATTATTGCCAATGTTTGAAAAATTTAAAAATTAATACATATGAAAAACAGTCTAAGGAACTCCTTTACACATGTATACACACTTTTCCCTCTTAATAGCCCTCTTTGAGCAATGAAATCCCTTAGATGTTTTGCACGAGCGCTTTCAGATGAATTTTCAAATTCACATTGTAGGGTCTGCCCAAGAATCAAGTAATACTTGTAATTTTCAAACCTTATCAGATTAAAATTGTTATCAGATATGGAAAGATATTTTTCACCTTATTGAACTTATTTTCATGAATGCAGGGGGAGGGGAAAAATAAAAGGAAAAATACCCAGAGTCAGTAATCAAGACTATAAAATCAGTATGCATGTCCTATGGGGGAACCCTTTTTGTGCCAAGGGTAGGCCTAGCATGAAAATGCAATCCTCTAGGGTAGGCACCATACAATACCTGATGAATCCGATCAACTGATTGAGTGAAAAATGATTTGAAAAATTTGACCAATCTGGAGTGAGAAGAAACACTCGTCCTAAAAAATGAGGACAAAGTCCGAATGAATTGCTTATTTTGATCGACGCATGATGTGTCAAAAGGGGTAAAATGGTCAAATTCATTGAATGACATTTGATTATTTATTGAAAATTGAATGGATAACCCTAAAAATGAATTAAACTAATCAAATTAATTGAATAAAATTGATCAAACCGATCGAAAAAATAGGTAAACTGGTCAAATGGATCGGATGATTTAAAAATTGACAAGATCACCCTAAAAGAGTAAACTGGTCAAATGAAATTGAACGGAACTGACGATTTATTCAAAATCAACTATATTGTCTTAAAATGAATGAATTGGCAAAATGGATTGATTGAATTGTCCGACCATTGGTGATTTCAAAATTATTGAGATGCATTAGTCTATGAGCCTCCTAAAATCAAATTTTGGCCTCAGTTTATTTATCGTCGCAATAGCGAGGAATTGTTTGTGAATTTCTTCAAATTAATGCCCTTTTTGCAAGGGATTTTTACCAATTTGATAAAATGGCCAAAAGGTGATTATTAGACGCTCATATTCCAAAGATCACTCTCGAAAATGATCGGATCCTACCTTACCTCGTGCACTACCCCTTCGGATGGTACAAAATGTAAACGTGCAAGTCTCCTTGGATTAAGTATCCGAGACATGAGGTGGTTTATTCCTGGCACAGGATCGCCTAAATGGCATTCCCTTTGTAGGGTTTATGCATGATGCCAATTTATTAAAGCAGTAAAACATGCAATTTGAAATGAAATCATGATGTGAGAGACCGGACGGGGTTAACATGGTGTGGGGCAGCGTATCCCTTTTCTTTTGATGCACCCATATATGGCTACTACATGACGTTAGCATGTGAATTCGTGTATATATTATCTGTCAAACTTGATATGTATTTGTGTATTTGATTATCTGCCTCCTTGATCTGGCGTGTTATGTGCGTATATGTTTACTTGTGTATTTGGTATGTTGCAATTGGTGCTTAGTTAATTTACTGTGTTTATTCACTAAAATACCTTTTGTGGAAACGAAAAGAAAAGAGAGAGGGAAAAACATATCTATGGACGGGAGACGTAGTCGTGGACGTGGTCGAGGACGGGAAACTGAGCGGACCCCAAAATCAAGAGGAGAAAGGGAAACGTCAGCCGAGCAAGGGCAGGGATCAAGAGCTGCGACTGGAGACCAAATGGCATCGGCAATGCAACAAATGACGGATATCTTGGCAAGACTAGTGGATCAACAAGGCCAAATACCCGTAAACCAAAATTGAAACCCTGAGATGGGCGAGGACAAGGCTCTTGAAAGGTTCCAAAAATTTGCTCCGCCAAAATTCCTTGCAGGGCCCGATCCGGACGTGGTTGAACAATGGATAGAAACCATGGTTAATATCTTTACAGCCCTAAACTACACTGAGCAAAGGCAAGTGAACTTTGCAGTATTTCAATTTGAGGGACCGGCCCGATCATGGTGGAACGTAATTTGAGCAAAGTGGGAAAGAGAACAGACCATCTGGACATGGGCGAACTTCATAAGAGAATTTACCGAGAAGTACCTTCCACCTTTAGTCCAAGAAAGGAGGGATGAGGAGTTTATTGGATTACGCCAGGGAACGTTAAGTGTGGCCGAATATGAAACAAAATTTACAAGATTATCCAAGTTTGCTTCTGAACTGGTAGCCACTGAACGGCGCAGAGTAAGACGGTTTATACAGGGACTGAATTTGGACATCCAAGAGGCGTTAGCCGCGGCGCAAGTGAATACCTTTACGGAGGCCCTTGAGAAGGCTCAACGAATCGAGAATGCAAAGGCACAAGTAAAGGCCTCCCAAACTCGGAAAAGAGGTGCAGTTGGTAGTATGATTGAAGAACCTCCTAGTGAATCAATAGCACCTTCTAAAATGCAGAAAGTGAACTTTTTGTCCTACCCGCCATGGACAGTAGGGGCGGGAAATGGAAGGTCTACCAAAGGAAGCCAAACCGGACATGGGGAGACTTCTCCAGAAAGCCAAAAGATGGCTTCCTACTTGACTCGTGGCTATTGCGGAAAGGCCAATCATACCGAGAACGATTGTTGGCGGAAAGGGCGGAAGTGCTTGATTTGTGGGAGTGGTGAGCACCAAGTTAGCAACTGTCCGAGGAGACAGTCACGCGGAGGTAGTATTCCGCAACTGGAAGGAGCTAAAGCAAAACAAGCAAAGGAAAGAGGGAACCGAACTAGTGGGCCAGCAAAAGTGTATGCGTTAGGAAACCAAACAGTTCCGGACTCGTCTGAGGCAAATGAAGGTAAAATATCGAGGGCGAAATTTTTTTAAGGGGGAGAGGGTGTGAGGACCCGAAAATTTACCGAATTTCTAGGCTTTATTTTATTTAATTTCACGCTTTGATACCTTTTCTTTATTAGAAAATTCCCCAGATAATTTTTATGAGCAAATATAGTTTTTAAATCATTTTTCTAGTAAAAGTTAGTTCATGTGAAATTAAGAGTGTATATCGAATGTGGGACCCGCTAGTGCGAAATGTTCGGAAAAATTCGGCCAATTAGGTTAAGTTTTGGATACCGGATTTATTTTACCAAGTGCTAAGAGATAATTAAAGGTTGTTATATGGATGAGAGTGGAGAGACAAAAGGATAGCCAAGCATTAATGAGAGTGACAAGTGTCACTTTGTGATTTGGTTAGACTTTGACCTTTGAACCAACTTTACCAATAAATCAAAATTGACCAAAAACATCTTCATTCTTCTAGCATCTTGGCCGAATTCTTGAGGAGGAAAAACAAGAAGAAAGCCTTCAACTCCAACTCCATTTCTTGCTCAATCTTGTGAATCAACCGTTAAAATTTCAAATTCCTCCACAAAAGTCACTTGTTTAGGAAGATTGAAGGTAGTGGTGGAGTGATTGGAGAAGGGAAAGGACTAAGCCATCACCTTTCTTGAGATTTCAAGGTATCATGTCTAGCAATCCTTTCTTTGTTCTTAATAATGTTTAATTAGTGACTTGTGTTAGTCATAGAGTTGGATTGGTGCAAGGTTTTGTGACTTTTGGTGAAGATTGGTGAATTTTCATAATTATTCGTGATTTTTCTGTTTTAATATGATTGTTATGGTGTGGCTATGTATGATGATTGGAAATGATATAGAATGAAGCTAGAAGGTGTATTTGGTGGTTAATTGCAAGAAATTTCTGTTTTGGAAGGAAAATTGGAAACCTAGGGTTTTATGTTCTTACATTCTGCCTGGCTCTGTAGCTCATAACTAGGGGCCGAATTGGTCTTGAGTTAAAACATGAAAGTTGTAGGGAATGATATTTTAGAGATGGCTACAAAATTTCAGGTCAATCGGAGCAACTTAGCTTGAGAAAAGATGGAATTACCCTTGTTGCCCTGTTTCTACCCGAACTTGAGAATTGCTTCTGTAATTGGCCATTTTGGTTGGGAATATTTCGGAATAGGTTGTTGAGGTCTTCCGATGAATTGTATCCCTGTTTCTTAGCTTTCGGATGGCTTTGGAATTACTGGATTTGGACTTAGGTAGCCTGATTTATGATGTGTGCACCAGAATGCGATTTGTGAATCTGTTTTTGCGGTTCTGGTGTAGTATATTGCATTTTTGACCTGGTTACACTCGAAACTGGGCTGAGTGACCTTCTACTACATTGTACCCCTATCTCTTAGCTTCGAAACGGTGTATCTTTCACCTTCATCCGATAATCGTAATGTCGGTGGTACCAAAACCGCTAAACGATGCCAAAAACTGTTTTCCGAGTTAGAGCTTAACTTTCATTTTCGGTCATTTTCCTAGCTAAATCTTGTATTTGAATGACTTTGAGCCTATTGAACGACTGTTGGGATGAATTTATATTTCGTATGACTTTGGGACTGGCTGAGGAAATAATGAAGCCATGACGGCTGGAAAAGTAAGAAAATTAAGGGGATATGCTGTCCGATCCTTGAAAGCATTTGAGGGCTTTGAGTTTGAGTTGAATGGCTTGGATTTGGGCAAGCCAATGATCTATGATGGATGGTTCCTGAGCCGTGGATGTGAGTGACCCCAAACTGTTTCCAAAGCTACTTATGAATTGTTTCTTGCATTATTTACTCGACTGCATATCATGCGTGCTTGCATGTGAGTTCATGACATGATTTGGCTTTAATGAGTTCTTGGGGGGTCTTGTGCTGAACACCAACGTCTCCACCCTGTTTATTGTTCATGACATGATCTGGAGCACTGACGTTGCTCCCCCTTATTGTTTAACGTTAAGTGATCTATTTGAGCGTTGGGTGTTTAAGTGCAATGATTTCACTGGCTCACCAGAGCAATAAACGTATATTTGATTACTGATTCATGACATCATTGAAATGAACTATTGAGAAACTGATTTGATGACTGCTTTTATTGGTTACTCACTGAGCTTTTAGCTCACCCCAAAACTATTTTATTCCCTTCCACAGGGCTCGTGGTGAAGGAAGGCTTGTAGTACTTATTCACGTGACTGGATGGCATATATCTTGCATAGTTTGGATTTGGAATCATTTTATGTATAGTTGGGAATAGTTTCCGCTTCGCTTATGACTTGTATTTATTGGAGAATTTGATGTATATTTGAGATTTATATTGTAATTTATTTGAGGACTGTAGTGACTGACTGAGTCCCGGCGAGAGCAGGGCAGGCGGCCCGCCGAACCCTTTGGTTCGCCTTAGGGGAAGGTGGGGCCGTCACAGTTGGTATCAGAGCTTAGGTTTCAGATCTATGTAGTGTATCCTAGGCTAAAGTTTAGGATGCTGGACTGTGGGAATTCGATTTGACTTTAAAGTTAAGGAATTGAGGTATAAAACCTAGAGTCTGTTTCGCGTGGTCTCTGCGCGGAGTGAGCCTGGACTAAGTGGTGAATGAGTATGAGGGACTAAGTGCTCGTTTGAGCATAAGCTATGAATTGTGAATGTTATAGGTTTTAAATCTCTCTCATGGTATTTGAGGACCATAGATAGGTATGTCGGGTAGAAATTTCTATTGTAGATGGTTTACTCTTAGGACTGGCCAGCTCGAGATGTAAATTGTCTTATTTCGGATTCTCGTGCCCGAGTACTTTAGCGTTGAGGCGATGCTCAGTATTTGAGATTCGCATTTTGGGAAATGAACAGGTTTGGTCTGGCTAGAATGATTTCAAGAGTCCAATGGACATCTAGTGGGATAGAAAGTGACGTGAGAGACCGGACGGGGTTAACATGGTGTGGGGCAACGTATCCCTTTTCTTTTGATGCACCCATATATGGCTACTACATGACGTTAACATGTGAATTCGTGTATATATTATCTGTCAAACTTGATATTTATTTGTGTATTTGATTATCTGCCTTCTTGATCTGGCGTGTTATGTGCGTATATGTTTACTTGTGTATTTGGTATGTTGGAATTGGTGCTTAGTTAATTTACTGTGTTTATTCACTAAAATACCTTTTGTGGAAACAAAAGAAAAGAGAGAGGGAAAAACATATCTATGGACGGGAGACGTAGTCGTGGACGTGGTCGAGGACGGGGAACTGAGCGGACCCCGGAATCAAGAGGAGAAAGGGAAACGTCAGCCGAGCAAGGGCAGGGATCAAGAGCTGCGACTGGAGACCAAATGGCAACGGCAATGCAACAAATGACGGATATCTTGGCAAGACTAGTGGATCAACAAGGCCAAATACCCGTAAACCAAAATTGAAACCCTGAGATGGGCGAGGATAAGGCTCTTGAAAGGTTCCAAAAATTTGCTCCGCCAAAATTCCTTGCAGGGCCCGATCCGGACGTGGCTGAACAATGGATAGAAACCATGGTTAATATCTTTACAGCCCTAAACTACACTGAGCAAAGGCAAGTGAACTTTGCAGTATTTCAATTTGAGGGACCGGCCCGATCATGGTGGAACGTAATTCGAGCAAAGTGGGAAAGAGAACAGACCATCTGGACATGGGCGAACTTCATAAGAGAATTTACCGAGAAGTACCTTCCACCTTTAGTCCAAGCAAGGAGGGAGGAGGAGTTTATTGGATTATGCCAGGGAACGTTAAGTGTGGCCGAATATGAAACAAAATTTACAAGATTATCAAAGTTTGCTTCTGAACTGGTAGCCACTGAACGGCGCAGAGTAAGACGGTTTATACAGGGACTGAATTTGGACATCCAAGAGGCGTTAGCCGCGGCGCAAGTGAATACCTTTACGGAGGCCCTTGAGAAGGCTCAACGAATCGAGAATGCAAAGGCACAAGTAAAGGCCTCCCAAACTCGGAAAAGAGGTGCAGTTGGTAGTATGATTGAAGAACCTCCTAGTGAATCAATAGCACCTTCTAAAATGCAGAAAGTGAACTTTTTGTCCTACCCGCCATGGACAGTAGGGGCGGGAAATGGAAGGTCTACCAAAGGAAGCCAAACCGGACATGGGGAGACTTCTCCAGAAAGCCAAAAGATGGCTTCCTACTTGACTCGTGGCTATTGCGGAAAGGCCAATCATACCGAGAACGATTGTTGGCGGAAAGGGCGGAAGTGCTTGATTTGTGGGAGTGGTGAGCACCAAGTTAGCAACTATCCGAGGAGACAGTCACGCGTGTGAGAACCCGTAACTTTTCCATTTGTTAGGTTTTATAATCTTTCTAGGCTTTCTTATTTTCAATGGCTTGTTTTCTACACTTTCTGTATCCGGAAAATTTTCTAGATTATTTTACGAGTAAATATAGTTTTTAGATGATTTTTCTAGTATCGAATAGATTTTGAGAAATTAAGAATATATATTGGATGTGGGACCCACTAGTGCGAAAAGTTCGGAAAAATTCGGCCAATAAGGTTAAGTTTCGGATACTGTGAGAAATTTATCGGGTGTTAAGTGATAAGTAGAGTGTGTGAAGTGATTGATGTGAGAGAGAAAAAGAAAGAGAAGAATGCATTAATGAGTGTGACAAGTGTCACAATATGGTTGGTTGGACTTTAAGAAACACTATTCACTTTCTTGACTTTTTTGACCAAAGGATTAAATATCAAAAAAATGCACAAAAATCACCATTTTTCTTCTCTTGTTGGCCGGCCATCTTGAGCAAAGAAGGAAGGAGAAACTCTTCAAGTTCTAGCTTCTACTTGGTGCAAATCAACCAAAAACATTTGCTTCCATCCATTTCACTCCATAAAATCCTACCTTCTAGTGCTAGTAAGGGTTGTAGTGAAGTTGTTTTGAAGAGCAAAGGTGTCCACAACCTCTCTTTCCCTTGTTTCTTGGTAAGTGATGCTACAACCTCTCCCCTATACCTAATGATGCTTATAATATGCTTAGAGGTGCCTTGGGTGATGAAATATATGATTTATTTCTTGATTTGAAGAGTTTTGGTGAAGCTTTTATTTTATTGGGAATTTTTCTGGTTTAATATGAAATGAATGTTGTAGCTATCTTGGATGATTGGAAATGGACTATAATGGTTCTAGTGGGAGTGAATTGTGGATAAATGCAATTAATTTTGGATTTGGATGGAAAATTGGAAAGTTAGGGTTCATAAAATCCCAATTCTGTCCGGTTTTAGATCACTGGGTTAGAGGCCGAATTGGACTTTTCTCAAAACATTAAAGTTGTAGGTATTGATGAGTTTAGTGTGCCTGAAAAATTTCAGGGCAATTGGACTAGTGTAGAGTGAGTTATGCCGTTTTTACTGTTGCTGTTTTTGGTGCACAGAATGTCCGAACTGCGATAGTAATTGCCTGTTTTGACTGGAATTGGTTTGGATTTTGAAGTTGGTGTCTTCTGAGGAAATGTAGCTGGATGTCTTAGATAACTTATTCCTTTGGAATTTCGGCATTTGGACCTGTGTAGGCTGAGATTGACGTATTACAGTTTTGTGTGTTTTGCAAACCTGTTGTGGGAATTCTGGGTTAGTATTTGGCATATTTGACCTAATTTTGTTAAGAACTGGATTGAGTGGTCTTCTACATTGTTGTAGCCCTGTTCCATAGCTTCGAAACGGTAGGTCTTACACCCCCAACCGATATTTGTAGTGAGAGTTGTGCCATTACCGCATTATGACGTCAAAACCGGTTTTCTTATCAAGGCCTAAGTTAAAGCCCTTTCTTAATTTCTGGTTTGCTATCATGCTTATTTGTGCATATGAAACCCTATTGGGGTTGTGTTAAGCATTGCTATATGACTCGTTATCGAGTCTCATTGCATTTGTTGCGTGATTCTAGGACGTGACGGTAGTTCACGGCGGATTGGTGACCACGGTGTATGAAACACCACTTTCTTGCGTGATGAGTTTACTACTCACTTGTGTGCTATTATATGGCTTTGCTACTTGAACTTGGTGCTTGGAATGTTAATTGCTTGAAGTGAAAGTGTACTTTATCACTCTCACTTATTGTTTCGCATGTTATTGAAAAGTTATTGGAATGTTATATGAAATGTTATATGAAATGAAATACAAATGTTATCAATGTTATCAATGACTTCAAATATTATCCATGAGCTCAATCCCATTGGAAATTGATTCAATCGAGCCGGCGAGGGCTTGGTCGTGCCAATTAATGTACCTTGGGCAACGTTATATGGAATCTTGTAGTATGAGAGACTCTTGATTCCGGTTTACTCGAGTAATACCACAATGCATGCATTTGGATTTCGGGCCCGGTTGAGGAATGTTAGGAGGAAGGGAATGGAAGTTAAGTGAAGTCTACGGTTGGTTACTTTCAAACATTGACGGAGAGTCAATGAGATCCGATCAAGAATGCAAACGAGGAAAAGGGCTCTTGAGAGCCACCCGTATCCTTTATCCTCATTCTTAATGTGTGGCTTTACTTATTTTTGGTCAATTGGACTGTTCAACTTGATGCATCTATGAACTTGGTGGCTTGAGTTGTATTCTCACTGGGCAATTAGCTCACCCCGTTCCTTTTGTTTTCCTTACAGGATTATGACTCTTTTGGAAAGAATTTTGATAAATGGTTGCCGAATGAACTAGATAAATGACTCTTTTGTATTGTATATAAAATGGGACCCTAAATGTATCATTAGGGCCGTTTTCACTTTTGTTTTGGCAAACCACATATGTAGTGACTTTTGTATCACTTTTAAATGCCATTGTGGCTTGTAAATGTTTAATGTTATGTTGTATATGTATTTCGATGTTTGGTTGGGTTTCGGGCGGGTCGGTTACTATTCATGACCGACTCCGGATTTCGTTTCTTTTATTTTGGGTTATTTTGCCCTTTTGCCTTGTTTTCGCGCGTTATAAGTTCCGGAACGTGATAGATCGCTCTATACTGCACCGTTAGTCCTGGCGAGAGCTGGGCAGGCAGTCCGCTAACCTCTTTGGTTCGCCTTAGGGGAAGGTGGGGCTGTCACAACGCGGAGGTAGTATTCCGCAACTGGAAGGAGCTAAAGCAAAACAAGCAAAGGAAAGAGGGAACCGAACTAGTGGGCCAGCAAAAGTGTATGCGTTAGGAAACCAAACAGTTCCGGACTCGTCTGAGGCAAATGAAGGTAAAATATCGAGGGCGAAATTTTTTTAAGGGGGAGAGGGTGTGAGGACCCGAAAATTTACCGAATTTCTAGGCTTTATTTTATTTAATTTCACGCTTTGATACCTTTTCTTTATTAGAAAATTCCCCAGATAATTTTTATGAGCAAATATAGTTTTTAAATCATTTTTCTAGTAAAAGTTAGTTCATGTGAAATTAAGAGTGTATATCGAATGTGGGACCCGCTAGTGCGAAATGTTCGGAAAAATTCGGCCAATTAGGTTAAGTTTTGGATACCGGATTTATTTTACCAAGTGCTAAGAGATAATTAAAGGTTGTTATATGGATGAGAGTGGAGAGACAAAAGGATAGCCAAGCATTAATGAGAGTGACAAGTGTCACTTTGTGATTTGGTTAGACTTTGACCTTTGAACCAACTTTACCAATAAATCAAAATTGACCAAAAACATCTTCATTCTTCTAGCATCTTGGCCGAATTCTTGAGGAGGAAAAACAAGAAGAAAGCCTTCAACTCCAACTCCATTTCTTGCTCAATCTTGTGAATCAACCGTTAAAATTTCAAATTCCTCCACAAAAGTCACTTGTTTAGGAAGATTGAAGGTAGTGGTGGAGTGATTGGAGAAGGGAAAGGACTAAGCCATCACCTTTCTTGAGATTTCAAGGTATCATGTCTAGCAATCCTTTCTTTGTTCTTAATAATGTTTAATTAGTGACTTGTGTTAGTCATAGAGTTGGATTGGTGCAAGGTTTTGTGACTTTTGGTGAAGATTGGTGAATTTTCATAATTATTCGTGATTTTTCTGTTTTAATATGATTGTTATGGTGTGGCTATGTATGATGATTGGAAATGATATAGAATGAAGCTAGAAGGTGTATTTGGTGGTTAATTGCAAGAAATTTCTGTTTTGGAAGGAAAATTGGAAACCTAGGGTTTTATGTTCTTACATTCTGCCTGGCTCTGTAGCTCATAACTAGGGGCCGAATTGGTCTTGAGTTAAAACATGAAAGTTGTAGGGAATGATATTTTAGAGATGGCTACAAAATTTCAGGTCAATCGGAGCAACTTAGCTTGAGAAAAGATGGAATTACCCTTGTTGCCCTGTTTCTACCCGAACTTGAGAATTGCTTCTGTAATTGGCCATTTTGGTTGGGAATATTTCGGAATAGGTTGTTGAGGTCTTCCGATGAATTGTATCCCTGTTTCTTAGCTTTCGGATGGCTTTGGAATTACTGGATTTGGACTTAGGTAGCCTGATTTATGATGTGTGCACCAGAATGCGATTTGTGAATCTGTTTTTGCGGTTCTGGTGTAGTATATTGCATTTTTGACCTGGTTACACTCGAAACTGGGCTGAGTGACCTTCTACTACATTGTACCCCTATCTCTTAGCTTCGAAACGGTGTATCTTTCACCTTCATCCGATAATCGTAATGTCGGTGGTACCAAAACCGCTAAACGATGCCAAAAACTGTTTTCCGAGTTAGAGCTTAACTTTCATTTTCGGTCATTTTCCTAGCTAAATCTTGTATTTGAATGACTTTGAGCCTATTGAACGACTGTTGGGATGAATTTATATTTCGTATGACTTTGGGACTGGCTGAGGAAATAATGAAGCCATGACGGCTGGAAAAGTAAGAAAATTAAGGGGATATGCTGTCCGATCCTTGAAAGCATTTGAGGGCTTTGAGTTTGAGTTGAATGGCTTGGATTTGGGCAAGCCAATGATCTATGATGGATGGTTCCTGAGCCGTGGATGTGAGTGACCCCAAACTGTTTCCAAAGCTACTTATGAATTGTTTCTTGCATTATTTACTCGACTGCATATCATGCGTGCTTGCATGTGAGTTCATGACATGATTTGGCTTTAATGAGTTCTTGGGGAGTCTTGTGCTGAACACCAACGTCTCCACCCTGTTTATTGTTCATGACATGATCTGGAGCACTGACGTTGCTCCCCCTTATTTTTTAACGTTAAGTGATCTATTTGAGCGTTGGGTGTTTAAGTGCAATGATTTCACTGGCTCACCAGAGCAATAAACGTATATTTGATTACTGATTCATGACATCATTGAAATGAACTATTGAGAAACTGATTTGATGACTGCTTTTATTGGTTACTCACTGAGCTTTTAGCTCACCCCAAAACTATTTTATTCCCCTCCACAGGGCTCGTGGTGAAGGAAGGCTTGTAGTACTTATTCACGTGACTGGATGGCATATATCTTGCACAGTTTGGATTTGGAATCATTTTATGTATAGTTGGGAATAGTTTCCGCTTCGCTTATGACTTGTATTTATTGGAGAATTTGATGTATATTTGAGATTTATATTGTAATTTATTTGAGGACTGTAGTGACTGACTGAGTCCCTGCGAGAGCTGGGCAGGCGGCCCGCCGAACCCTTTGGCTCGCCTTAGGGGAAGGTGGGGCCGTCACAGTCGGTATCAGAGCTTAGGCTTCAGATCTCTGTAGTGTATCCTAGGCTAAAGTTTAGGATGCTGGACTGTGGGAATTCGATTTGACTTTAAAGTTAAGCAATTGAGGGATAAAACCTAGAGCCTGTTTCGCATGGTCTCTGCGCGGAGTGAGCCTGGACTAAGTGGTGAATGAGTATGAGGGACTAAGTGCTCGTTTGAGCATAAGCTATGAATTGTGAATGTTATAGGCTTTAAATCTCTCTCATGGTATTTGAGGACCATAGATAGGTATGTCGGGTAGGAATTTCGATTGTAGATGGTTTACTCTTGGGACTGGCCAGCTCGAGATGTGAATTGTCTTATTTTGGATTCTCGTGCCCGAGTACTTTAGCGTTGAGGCGATGCTCAGTATTTGAGATTCGCATTTTGGGAAATGAACAGTCTTGGTCTGGCTAGAATGATTTCAGGAGTCCAATGGACATCTAGTGGGATAGAAAGTGACGTGAGAGACCGGACGGGGTTAACATGGTGTGGGGCAATGTATCCCTTTTCTTTTGATGCACCCATATATGGCTACTACATGACGTTTGTCGCGCCCCACTTTTTGATGTGTGTGTGTGAGTAGTGTGTGGAATATGAAGATAAAAGGCCATGGGACTTGAAAATGCGACGATTTGGCCAAACAAAGTTCAAAAAGGGTTTTGAATGGAAAATGGAGTCGCCACTTGGTATAGAATTAGGGTGTACCAAGTCACCCAAAAAGTGATTTTTTGGAAAGCAAAGTAAACAAACCCATTTTTAAGAACTTTTAGGTCTACGTAACCAAAGAAAGGGATCGGGGGTCACATTTGACCCGAACAAGAAATTTAAAACGGGATAGACCCACGGGATAGACCCGAACAGAAATGTAAATGGGATAGACCCACGGGATAGACCCGAACAGAAATGTAAACGGGATAGACCCACGGGATAGACCCGAATAGAAATGTAAATGGGATAGACCCACGGGATAGACCCGGACAGAAATGTAAATGGGATAGACCCACGGGATAGACCCGGACAGAAATGTAAATGGGATAGACCCACGGGAGGGATAGACCCGGGCATAAATGTAAATGGGATAGACCCGGACAGAAATGTAAACGGGACTGACCCGAACAGAAATTTAAACGGGACTGACCCGAACAGGAATTTAAACGGGACTGACCCGAACAGAAATTAAACGAGACTGACCCGAACAGGAATTAAACGGACTGACCCGATTTAAACGGGACTGACCCGAACAGGAATTTAAACGGGACTGACCCGAACAGAAATTTAAACGGGACTGACCCGAACAGAAATTAAACGGGACTGACCCGAACAGGAATTTAAACGGGACTGAACCCGAACAGAAATTTAAAACGATCAATGAGAATGAAACACGCGCTAGTGGGACTGACCCATGTTTAGCGGCAAAGAAAATAAAATGCACACTAGTGGGACTAACCCATGTTTAGTGGCAACGAAACATGAAATAGTGGGACTGACCCATGTTTAACGGCAATGAAAATGAAACGCGCGCTAGTGGGACTGACCCATGTTTAGCGGCAAAGAAAACCAAATGCACACTAGTGGGACTAACCCATGTTTAGTGGCAATGAAACATGAAATGCACGTTAGTGGGACTGACCCATGTTTAACGGCAATGAAAATGAAACGCGCGCTAGTGGGACTGACCCATGTTTGAGCGGCAAAGAAAACAAAATGCACACTAGTGGGACTAACCCATGTTTAGTGGCAATGAAACATGAAATGCACGTTAGTGGGACTGACCGATGTTTAACGGCAATAAAAATGAAATGCGCGCTAGTGGGATTGACCCATGTTTAGCGGCGAAGAAGACAAAATGCACACTAGTGGGACTAAACCATGTTTAGTGGCAAAGAAAACAAAATGCACACTAGTGGGACTAACCCAACGGCTAGTGGCAATGCAAATGAAAGGCACGCTAGTGGGACTGACCCAACGGCTAGCGGCAGAATAAAAGAAAGGCGCACTAGTGGGACTGACCCAACGGCTAGTGGCCGAATGAAAGAAATGCGCACTAGTGGGACTGACCCAACGGCTAGCGGCAGAATAAAAGAAAGGCGCACTAGTGGGACTGACCCAACGGCTAGCGGCAGAATAAAAGAACGGCTCACTAGTGGGACTGACCCAACGGCTAGTGGCCGAATGAAAGAAAGGGCTCACTAGTGGACTGACCCAACGGCTAGTGGGACTGACCCAACGGCTAGTGGCCGAATGAAAGAAAGGGCTCACTAGTGGGACTGACCCAATGGCTAGTGGCCGAATGAAAGAAATGCGCACTAGTGGGACTGACCCAACGGCTAGTGGCATGTATGAAAAAACTGTATAAGATTTACTCGAAAAAAAGCTATCCAAAGATTTGCCCAGTGCGATGAATTGGCCAGTGGGATTAAACCCGAGCCTGCCTTAGTTTGCGGCACAAAATCCAAACCCAACGTGAACTTTGTGATGTTGGCGGCACAAAATCCAGGCCCAACGTGATCTTTGTGAAGTTGGCGGCACTAAATCCAGGCCCAACGTGATAAAATGATGTTGGCGGCACCAAGTCCAGGCCCAACGTGAACTTTGTGATGTTGGCGGCACAAAATCCAGGCCCAACGTGATCTTTGTGAAGTTGGCGGCGCCAAGTCCAGGCCCAACGTGATGAAGTGATGTTGGCGGCACCAAGTCCAGGCCCAACGTGATAAAGTGATGTTGGCAGCACCAAGTCCAGGCCCAACGTGATGAAGTGAATGGTCAGTGGGATAAGGCCCAGTCCTGCCATCCAATGGTCAAGAAATTGAATTTGTTTTGTCAAAAAACCAGGAATTTGATTTTCCAAGAAACAAGAATTTGAACTTGATTTTTGACTTTTGACTTTTGAATTTTTCTGATTTTTCGAGAGAATCTTTCCAAAGATGATTTGCCCCAGTTTCCACCAATTATTGTGCAACCGATCAATTGATTTGCATTGCGGCATGGTTGCTCCCCCTTGAGGCCTTGATTCGTAAGATTTTGACTTGCGCTTCTTCATTGATTTCAGCCATGGATACCTACACAGGGGGTTTGCCAAAGTAAAACATGCACTTAAATTATTTTAAAAATTAATGCAACTACTTCTCATGGAAAGAGTAGCGTGATTGATCTGGAAGTCTTGCTTAAATCTTTGACGAAATCCTCAAATGAACTATAAAAAGTTTGCCCCAGTGTGGGCTTATTTTGCGAAATCTTGCAAATAAAAATTTTGCTCCAGTGGGGGCCCATTTGATTGCAAAAAATTGGTTTGGATGCCTCTCCATTTATTTGAACTGTGTTTCCTATATAGTGTGAAGAAAATGGAACGTCTTGCTTAACTCATGATGAATTTCTCAAAATAATGCCAAATTACAAAAGATTTCTTCCTCACTTTAGCATCGATGCTTTGGGTAATGGGTCACCATTCCCTGTTGGCTCTCTTTCAGGACCAATCAAGTGGGCGTTATGTCTGATCTGGAAATGGAAAATCAAGATTTGTCTTATTCTTGTGCCCAAACGGTATGTAATCCCTTCAAAACCACATCTTAATGAAAGCAAATAGTATGTCACCCCTATTTCTTAAGAAAATTTAGTCAACATATAAGCTTCATGGGCTTGCAACAATATGGATAGAAACGATAACTAAACATGTGAAAACGGGTCATAACCTTATGATCGCAAATGATTGATGGATTTTCTTATGAGCATAATCCTCACTTTGGATTGTCATGAAGGAATAAGTCAACGATGGACTTTATTAGCTTGTAATGTGGCTTGAAACGATAGTTAAAGAAATAAGATTCTCAAGGACATTGCACCGAAGATCGCATTTTTTCAAAATTGCCTCTATTTTGAACTCAAAGACCTCAGACTTTGTTTGCATTTTCCTCATCATTCACCAGGGACTTCAGCGTCGAATTTTTTCTGCATTTTTCTTGCATTTACTTTTCTTGCTTTGCTTTTTGCCTCTTTTTCCTTTCCCTCAACTCGGTGGGTTTTCTCATGGTGAGTAGCGTCAGCCCCATACCCAAGCAATTCAGAAATACAGCTAAAATATTCCGGCATCGAAAATTTTCTTGACAGGGCCATTGCAAAGAATAGAAGTTAGGACTTTCGGCTTTTGTAATGGGGTCAGGTGGGGTGCTTAAAAAAGGTTAAGGCTTGAAAGCGGATTTCAAAAGCGGTTTGAAGAATCTGAGATCGCATTGTCGCGCCAACCCTATTTTAGGGTTAAATCAGAATTTGCCCCAGTTTATGCTCAATTGAGGCTTTTTCACTTTCATTTTCTTTCTTCTTTTGACTTTTCGGCCTTCTGCCGTTTTGTGAAATTTGCCCCAGTTTATTTTGAACTGAGGTTCTCTTTTCTTCTTTTGTTTTTTATTTTGTTGCTTTTCACTTTTTCACTTCTTGAAATTTTCCTTTTTCAACTCAAACTTGCCCCCAGTATGGGGTTTGCGATTCTCAGGGATTGCCAAACGAAATAATTTATTCTGAAGGCTCAAAAGGGATAACTAGAGATAGAATGTTTGATTGGAAAAGAAGAGGGCCTGACTTTCATTCTGCTCCTTACAATGACTCTGAAAGGAAACTTTCATTAATGCGAAATTTCTTGCATGTATCTGAATTAATTGACTGAGGAAGACTCTTGCTCATTCATATATATGAAACACAAGTGATCCACCAGACAGAACTTGTCCTTTTTCCTCTTTTCTTTTCTTTTCAAAAATTGAAACCCCGGTAGAATCAAATTTCCCCAATTCGCGGTTCCCTTTCCTTTTTCCCTTTTCCTTTTTCAAAATTCCCCAATCTCCTTCCCTAATGTGGGGTGCGATCATATGTGCACTCGAAAAAAAAACCACCAATTTTTGGCTCAAATGAGGATGCAAGGGATAAATGGTGTTTGGGTTGTAGAAACGACGGTCAAAGCATCATCAACCAAAGTAACGAAATGGTCATTGAAAATCCATTCCCCTTTTTGATATTTGAAAATTTTCCAATATTGGGTAGTGATCAATAGGGCTCTTATTTGAAACGAAATTATTTTTTAAAGGCTCAAATGAGAAAGCAAATGATAAAATCTGTATAAGTAGAGAAACGAATGCTCAAAGTATCATTCCAAATTTTCAAAACAAACAAGAATAATGCACATTTTTGCTTTCACTTAGATGTGATTGAACCAAATTAGACACCTTGAACATTTTCAAGCAAAAGTTGCCCCAATTTGCAATTTATCAATCAATGTGACTGATTTTATTTTGGGGTTAAGTGAAGGAGAAAGGTATCTCATGGGCCTTCTGAGTGACCTCTTTCAATTTTGAGCACTCTTATTGTGTAGCTCGGATCACCAGTCTGGTGTATACATTTGTGAGTTTTCAGGCAAGAGGTTGAAAAATCTCAATTTGAGCTTATTTCTTAAAATTCACCATGAAACCTCTTAATGAGCTCAATAAAGAATGAAATGTACACAAATAATTGCTTGAACAAAAGCTTCATTATTGCCAATGTTTGAAAAATTTAAAAGCAATACATATGAGAAAAATTCTACAAAATTTCTTTGCACATGTATACACATTTTCTCTCTTAATATCCCCTTTTCCTTTGAGCAATGAAATCTTTTACATGTTTTACACGAGCGCTTTCAGATGAATTTTCAAATTCACATTGCAGGGCCTGCCTAAGAATCAAGTAATACTTGTAATTTTCAAATTTTATCAGATCAAAATTATTATCAGATATAGAAGGGTATTTTCCCCTTATTGAAATATTTTTATGAATGCAGGGGGAGGGGAAAAACAAAAAGAAAAATACCCAGAGTCAGTAAGCAAGAATAAATAAAAAAACGGTATGCATGTCCTATGGGGGAACCCCTTTTATGCCAAGGGTAGGCCTAGCATGAAAATGCGATCCTCTAGGGTAGGCACTATACCATACCTGATGAATCCGATCAATTGATTGAGTGAAAAATGATTTGAAAAATTTGGCCAATTTGGAGTGAGAAGAAACATTCGTCCTAAAAAATGAGGACAAAGTCCGAATGGATCGCCTGTTTTGATCGACGCATGATGTGTCAAAAGGGGTAAAATGGTCAAATGCATTGAATGAAATTTGATTATTTATTGAAAATTGAATGGATAACCCTGAAAAATAGTTTAAACTAATCAAATGAATTGAATGAAATCAATTGACCAAACCGATCGAGTGAAAGGATGATTTATTCAAAATCGACCGAATTGTCCTAAAAATAGGTAGACTAGTCAAATGGATCGGAAAATTGACTAAATCACCCTAAAAAGGGTAAACTGGTCAAATGAAATTGAACGAATCCGCTGATTTGGATTTATTCAAAATTGATTGAGTTGACCTAAGAATGGGTAAACTAATCAAATGAATTGAATGAAATTGGTGATCTTATTCAAAAATCGACTAGATTGCCCTAAAATGGATAAACTAGTCAAATGAATTCAAAATCGACTAGGTTGCCCTAAAAATGAACAAATTGATAAAATGGACTGGATGAATCAAATGATCCAATGGACTGAATGGCTTGATGCATTAGTCTATGAGTCTTATAAAATCAAATTTTGGCCTCAGTTTATTTATCGTCTCAATAGTGAGGAATTGTTTGTGAATTTCTTCAAGTTAATGTCCTTTTTGCAAGGGATTTTTACCAATTTGATAAAATGGCCAAAAGGTGATTATTAGACGCTCATATTCCAAAGATCGCTCTCGAAAATGATCGGATCCTACCTTACCTCGTGCACTACCCCTTCGGATGGTACAAAATGTAAACGTGCAAGTCTCCTTGGATTAAGTATCCGAGACATAAGGTGGTTTATTCCTAAACACGGGATCCCCTACGTGGCATTCCCTTTCTATGGTTTATGCGTGATGCCAGTTTATTAAAAGCAGTAAAATATGCAATTCGAAATGAGACGTGACCTAAGGAACCCTTTATCTGCCAGGGTAGGCCTAAGATGGTATGGCATTATTAATTTATGAACGAAATATACCACAATTTTTAAACGTGCAATAGCCTATCTACAAGGGTAGGTCCTAAAAGAAAGGTCATGCCAGACCTCTTATTCCCTAACGTTTGTGAATGCAAAGGCAAGAGACAAGGAAAGTTAGTTCAACACATAATCACATAACACGTTGGACAATTAAATGATATAAAAAGCAGGAAAAGTAAATAAGGAAAGGGGTGGGATCCCTTCCCTCGTGCCTAGTGTCCCTAGTTCAGGATAAGGTCGACTCTACCCTAGGCAATTCTAATATGGATGCATGAGGTTGGGGTTCACTAATGCATCTAGACTCGATAAGGCTTCGGCTCCCAAGCCTTCAGACCTAAAGGCGAAGGGTCATCACTCCCAGGGCCCTTGGTCGGTGGCTCGAGTGATCCCTTAAGTAGCGCTATGGGCGCAGCGCACACCATCCGCCTACCCAAGGCGATCGATCCTAATCCTACAAGGCGGTGTGGGAAACGCCCACGAAAATAAAATAAAATGGGATAACAATAAATAAACGTGCACGTATGAAGTGCTCCCTATTTTGAGGGAAAGGGTTGAGAACCATCGCGAGGCTCTAAAGGTGACACACACCCTCCCCCAAATGCAATGCAAAGCGCGAGATAAAATAAGTGAAACATACATCCAAAAAACCCATCATACAAACATGAGCGAAGAAGTAGTTTGGTACGTGCGCGAGGCAAAAAGTCCTAAAATGGAAAATGCAATCCTAATATCCAAATGCTATGCATAACAAGGGTAGAAAACGGAAAGGAATGACTAAATCAAATGCTTGGACCCACTTAGGAAGTCCCCAGTGGAGTCGCCAACTGTCGCGCCCCACTTTTTTGATGTGTGTGTGTGAGTAGTGTGTGGAATATGAAGATAAAAGGCCATGGGACTTGAAAATGCGACGATTTGGCCAAACAAAGTTCAAAAAGGGTTTTGAATGGAAAATGGAGTCGCCACTTGGTATAGAGTTAAGGTGTACCAAGCCACCCAAAAAGTGATTTTTTGGAAAGCAAAGTAAACAAACCCCTTTTTAAGAACTTTTAGGTCTACGTAACCAAAGAAAGGGATCGGGGTCACATTTGATAAGGGAGAAGGCAAAGGCAAAGCCTAAGGCACTCCCTTACCCTAGCAAAAGCTAGTTGCGTGACTTAGCCCCTCTTTTCCTAATTTCTTCTACCCAAAGTATGTTTTGCATGTTGGATATGACTAATGGGTATGAAAAAGAAATGCAATCCTAAATCTAAAATGTCTCTTACGAGGCTTTTTGGTCCCAACCACATGAGTTGTGGTGGCTGTCGCGCCCCACTTTTTGAATGAATGTGGTGGTGTGTGAGATGTGAGTGTGTATGATGTGAACGTGTGTGAAATGAAAAGTAAAAGGCCATGGGACTTAAGAATGCGACGATTTGGCCAAGGGAAGTTCAAAAAAGGGTTTTTTAATGAAAATAGAGTCGCCACTTGGTATCGAGTTAGGGTGTACCAAGTCACCCAAAAATGATTTTTGTTTTTGAATGAAAAAGTAAATAAACCCTTTTAGAGAACTTTTGGGTCTACGTAACCAAAAGAGGGATCGGGGGTCACATTTGACGAAGGGGAAGGCAAGGATAAAATCCAAGGCACCCCTTCGACCTAGCCAAGGCTAGTTGCGTGACTTAAACCAATTTTTCCTAATTTTTCTACCCAAGGTATGTATCGCGTGTTTGGATATGTCTATATGAATGCAAAAAACCTAGACCTAGGGGGACATGGGGGAAATTTCTCTTCAAAGGTTGAGTGGTGCCAATCACATTAATTGTGAAGCCCAATAATGATCCTTCGGAGAGGTCACACATGATCCTAAATGACGTAAAAATGAGTGGAATGCATGCCATGTGATCCTAACTTTGTGACTTAATCTTCCCTTTGATTAGAAGGCAAAACTAGCGTGCTAAGGCTATCGAGTAGCCACACTCGCTCGTTTCCCTTATCGAAAGGGGACTCTCAAGCAAATGAGCCCTATAACTAGTATGAGATGCAAAACCTAAAAATGAGGGGAAAAAGGGGTTCGAGGAGCATGCCAATGATAAAACTAAGAAAAATGCATGACATGTAGTGAACATGCAAATATGCACTAACAAAAGGGGATGGCCTATTGGGTCTAGCGTTGGACTAGCCCTTTCTATGAATTCCTAATGAAATAATGAGCCACAACTAGCATTGGACTAGTGTGGTGACGTACATTCATCCATCACATTCATTCATGGCTATGGAAAGCGATTAGACATGCCAAACACCCATAAACACATAGCACATAACAATTAGCATGCTCGACTAAATGCAAGGCCCTAACAAAGCAAATTAACACGTAGCAACTAAGCATGCAAGACACATGAGGCAATTAAAGCCCTAACTATTACATTTGCTAGCTAGGCACACGTCTTCGATAGGTCTTCATTGAATGCTCCTCCAAGCCCTATCTATTACAAGCCAAGAGGTGTACACATAACCCATAATGAGACTTAAATAAAATTGCTCGCCAAGCCCTATCTATTACAAGCCAAGAGGTGTACACATACCCCA
The DNA here is from genome assembly GCF_003713205.1 of Coffea eugenioides. Classification (NCBI taxonomy): domain Eukaryota; kingdom Viridiplantae; phylum Streptophyta; class Magnoliopsida; order Gentianales; family Rubiaceae; genus Coffea; species Coffea eugenioides. Next base: position 28,004,945 of record NC_040035.1, read on the forward strand.
TAAAACTTAAATAAAAGTAAAAGCAAGTGAATCCATGCAAGGAGGTAAGGAAAGCGGAGTAGGCATGCATTTCTCACGTAGCACGTTGGTTCACATAGGAGAGACAAAAAAGATAAAAGAAGTGGTACCTCCCTTGAGTTGGAGCTCTAACGTAGTGGAGTTACTAATGTACCCTCCAAAATAATAAGAGGGTCAAGGTACCAATTTATTTGGGAAAAATTAAAGAAAATAGGCAAACACAAGCTCACTTGGTCATAAAGCCCCTAAAATCATGAATTAAGTGCAATTGAAACGAAGCATGGTAGTCAATTGAAACAAACAAGCAATGAATTGCAAAAATTAAAACTACTAAGGATTAAATTGATGAAATCATTCAATTGACTGGGCCATAGTGAAGAAGAAGGGAACTTGGGGGTCAAATTGCAATTTCCAGAATTTATTTCATGCATGCAACGAAGGCAAAGTCTTCTTTGCTTCTGCACCAGTTCAACCGCAATCCTTTTCCATTTCCTCATGCCAAGCGAGTTTAGCAAATACCAAAGTTTCAACTATCAATTATCAACTAAACGAAACATGAATTTTTGTTGCCAGATTGAAACAAAGATTGGAGCTGACCATCAAGGATAAAAACCAAATAGCAAAAGAAGGAAGAAAAGAAAAAACATGCAGCAAAGTTTTCTGCAGCAAAACATTTGACAACTGATGCAGCTCTTCTGAAATTTTCCAGAGCTTGCAACATGATTTCATAACATCTGATGTAAGAGCAAGGTAACCCATCATGGTTCAAGCAATTCAACACCTCCAGCAATATATGAATCCCACCCTTCACGCAATTTACAAGACCCGACACACACAAAACAAAGACAAAGCAGTTTGCTACAATTTCCAGCCACGATTTTCATAACTTATTCAAATGACAACCACAGCTCTAAGCCAAACCCAGCAAATTCATGCCCAAAACCCCCTAAAACTTCACCATTCACGCAACCCCACTATAGGGAACCAATTATTGCAGATCAAACGAGGAACCGAATGGGCGAAACATCATGCCAACAAAAGCAAAAGACCAGGAGACCATTTTCTTGTGACTTAAACGAAGACCTCAGAAGTCAAAATACAATTAACCCAACCACGAAATCATCACAAAATATAACCATTCCAACTCCCTGATGAATTTCGATCATAGAATAACTCAGTCGCAGCACCGCAAGCCATCAAAAATTCAAGACAAACAGTCAACGCGAGGGAAAAGAAAAATTCACATAATGATTCTAAAACTTCATGCTAGGTCCGGAATCAGCCAATGGGGAAATTATCTTCATCTACAGGCAATAATGGGCATAAGCTAACATGGAAGGAGCTCGAAAGTACTCACCTGAATCGCTGGGACCAAAACAAGAATTTCTGCTGCGTCTCCGTTCGAAGTCGAAACTGGTGCGGCAGGGTCAGGGCAGCTCTTTCACGGACAGATTCGGTGATCTTGCAGTTGTTTTTCCTTCAAGATTTTTGAATAAAAATCGTTCCTTTCACTTTGTAGCTTGAGCAGATCCTGAAATTTTCTTAAAAGAATCTCAGATGGAAGAGGTATTCACGTTCAAAGTCGGCTGAAAGCCAGCCTTTTTCTAAAATTCTGCAGCTTTTCTTTTCCCAGCTCACGGCTTCTCTTGTTTCTCTCTTTAGCTTTCTCTGGTTTTGCCTTAGTCAGCCGCTATCCAACTCTAAAAACTCCCTCTAGATTTTAGCCGTACCCTTCTGTTTTTGTTTAAGCTCCAACCCCCCAGAAATTCTCCCTTCCTTTCCGTATGTTTTCTTTTTCTTTTAGCCGTCCACTCTTGCTGATTTCTTCCCCCTCTTTCCAGACCAAAAAACTCTCCCCCCTTCTCCCTTTGCGGCTACCTCCTCTCTTTCTATTTATATGGGAATCCCTAGCCCTCAAACAACTCAGCCCTCTTTCCATATTTGCAGCCAAAGGAGCCGTCTCAATCTTTCCTTGCAAGCTGCACCAAAACGCAGCTTGCCGCGTTTCCTTCTTTTTTTTATTTTTTTATTTTTAACTTTCAACTTAATAAATACAGAAATGATAAAATATAAATTGACAAAAACCAGGTAATAATAATAATAATAATAATAATGAAAATAATTTAAAAACTAAACAACTAAAAACAACAAAAATGGCCATTTTTCCATCTTTTTGTTTCATTTTTCATTTTTCATCATTTTTCATTTTTTCTTTCAAGAAAGCATTAAATTTAAATTACAAACGACTAAATCATATTTTTTTTGAATGCTTTTCTTTTTTCTTTTTTTTCTTTTTCAACAAATTCTATGATAAAACTTAAAAATAAAAATAAAACTGGAAACTAAAAACTAAAAATGAACACGACAAATAAAAAACTAAAAATGAAATTACACCAAAAATTTGGTGTCTACAGTTTGCCCCTCTTTGTCTGAGTTTTGAAAAAACTTGAGACAAAGAAGTAGACACCAAATACTCACCTGTGTTATTTGGCGGTGAAAAGGTCTCAAACAATGGACGCTTTTAGAAATGGGGACTGACCCCTTTTGAAATCGGAACTGACCCGAAACTGGAAATTTAAAACGGGATAGACCCGAACATGAAATTTGAAACGGGATAGACCCGAACAGGAAATTTAAAATGGGATAGACCCGAACATGAAATTTAAAACGGGATAGACCCGAACAGGAATTTAAAATTGGGATAGACCCGGACAGAAATGTAAAGTTGGGATAGACCCACGGGATAGACCCGAACAGAAATTTAAAATTGGGATAGACCCACGGAATAGACCCGGACAGAAATGTAAAATTGGGATAGACCCACGGGATAGACCCGGATAGAAATGTAAAATTGGGATAGACCCACGGGATAGACCCGAACAGAAAATGTAAAGTTGGGATAGACCCACGGGATAGACCCGAACAGAAAATGTAAATGGGATAGACCCACGGGATAGACCCGGACAGAAATTTAAATGGGATAGACCCACGGGATAGACCCGAACAGAAATGTAAATGGGATAGACCCAAACAGAAATTTAAATGGATAGACCCACGGGATAGACAGAAATTTAAATGGGATAGACCCACGGGATAGACCCGAACAGAAATTTAAATGGGATAGACCCACGGGATAGACCCGAACAGAAATTTAAATGGGATAGACCCACGGGATAGACCCGAACAGAAATGTAAATGGGATAGACCCAAACAGAAATTTAAATGGGATTTTTAAACAATGAATTTGAGTTCTTACCTGAGAGTAGTCCAAACTTTTGTACCAAGAGGAAGATTTGGATCTTTATGGCTAGAACGATAGCTGATGTTGTTCCTTATGACCCAACCTTTGCCAAATTATCATTTCGTCTTTGCTTACTGGAGAGCTTTTTCTGACGTCGATTCAGGTGCGAAAAGAAGTGTGGTTGTTTGTGTTTGTAAATGCAACGTTCCTGGAAGAAAAGAAGAAATAATGGACTTGCCACCATCATTCGATCCGGCTTGCCTTGAGAATCGTGTAAACATGAGTCTTTTGATGCCTTTGCCAACTTTTGCTGCGGCATCTGCCTTGGTTGAATTTGTAATTTTGAAACCTTTCGATTCCGGAGACCAATAAAGTGCGCATTTACCATGTTACCAAATCCATGTAGCAGCTTGGTTGCATTTTACTCACTTTAAAAGATGATTGAATCCCATATTCTTGCACAAACCTTAGGGTTTATCATTCATCCGAATCCAATGGTAAAAGAATGATGCATGAAAAATCAACGCAAAATGATTTCCTATGTTATGCAGGAATGCCAAAGAATGTAAAACACCACCAACTGTGCTTAATCTTACAAAATGCCATGAATACAAGCAAATGAGGAAAGATGAATTTCATAAGAATGTATTTGGAAAAGAATATTTTTACAAAGCGACACAGTTTTGGCCAACAGATGTCATATTCAAATCTCTGGATATCTTTGTTCTGGAATTTAATATTGGCAGAAGTATGACAAAAATGAGAAGAAATCCAAATGAACCAAGTCACCAGCTGTTCCTCCTCGTGCTTGCTCGTTGCAAAAAACTTGCCTTGGCGCCCTTTCGGGTTTTCACCAAGGTTGCCCCCACCCTTTTTGTTTTTGTTTCGTTTTGTTTCGTTTGTTTTTTTGTTTTTTTGATTTTTTTGATTTTTTTGTCTTTTTGTTTTTTTAAGGTGCCCTTTCGGGCTTTCACCTAAGTAAGCAATGGAAGAGCTCGTCCATAATCGACTCAGAAATGTAAGTTGAAGATTGCTGGCATCAGCAAAATGCACTTCCCTTGTAAGATTAGGCGAAGGCATTATGGACATCACTTGCCAGTTGATTAGCAAACTTTCCAATAGAAATACAACAAGTGACGAAAGCCAGGACTTTGGGCTTTTGTAATGAGGTCAGGTGGGGTGTTTTCAAGAAAAGTTGAGGCTTGAAAGCAAATTTGATGAGAGGTGTGAAATAACCTGAGATTGCATCATTTTGAGATCATCTCCAAATTTTGAACAAAACTGAGGAAATTTGCCCCAGTTTAATTGAATTCTTCTCTTTGTGCTTTTCATTGCATTTTTCACTTTTGCATTTTTCTTCAAAAACTAAATTTGCCCCAGTGTGGGGTTCTCTTTTTCTTTCTGATCATTTTTCAAAATGAATTTGCCCCAGTGTGGGGTTTTCCTTTTCTTTCCGATCATCTCTTTTCAAAATGAATTTGCCCCAGTGTGGGGTTGGCAATTCTCAGGGGCTGCCAAACGAAAATTTGTCAATTCTGATGGCTCAAAGGGGACAAGTAGGGATAAAATGCTTTTAAATGTAAAAGAAGAGGGCCTGACTTGCATTTCGCCATTTGCATGAATTTCTAAGGAAAATTTGCATGATCAAATGAATATCTTCTTGCACATGTCTGATTTGATGGGTTAAGGGAATGTTTGACCCTCCATTTCCGTCAAAATAAGTGTTCCGCCAGGTAATACCTTTTGGACAACGAACGGCCCTTTCTGATTTTGACCGAATTTGTCTCTGCCTTTGTCTTGTATTGGCAAAGTTCGCTTGAGTGCTTTGTCGCCTTCCTCAAAATGTATGCTGATGAAACTCCTTGTTGTAGGCTCAGACCATGCATTTTTGTAAGTTTTCATGACAAACGGCATTTTTGGTTGAACTCCCATTAGAGTGCGCAAAGATAGAATTTCTACTGCTGCAAATGAGACTGCATCCAACCATCTGTGTACTTTGACACATGGTCAAACCATTAATCATCTCCTTTCCTGCCTTCGTCCAAACGAATGCCGACTTATGTCTTCTTGACCTCATTCTCAGTGCCAAAGTGAACAATTGCTGTGGCTTCTTGGTTTGGTTCAAATTTCTCCTCATATTGTTCAAGATTTTGAAAAGAATCAAATATTCTCTTATTATCACTCTCGCTTGGAAATTTGGGTTCCAAAATTCTCAAGTCGTGAGTGAGATAGAGATTGCCATTATTAAATTCCAGAAGGGGTATATCCAAAGGCTCAAATAGCTTTATTTTTGACCATCTGAAAGAATTAAGGAATTTGGGATAACAAACAAGTATACAACAAACAAATGAACAATCAATATGACTGAAATATAAACAAACGAATAAACACAATAACATGACAAGAATGACTCGTGCCTTTTCATAAAACCTTTGATTGAAAGCGGAAATAAACGGAAAGCAAGTGAAAATGAAATGAAAACATGTGCAAACTTTTAGTCAAAAATAAAGATGCTTTCATTAGCTATTTACAGATGCAAAAGCATTTTCAATGAGTTCGCATGGATGACAAACCCCTTTAGGTTTACGAAACTCCTTCTGAATGGCAGAAAACTCGGCTGTTCAATTGAAAATTGATCCTTCAGGGATGCCGAAAAATTCTGCCTCATTTCCAAACACTTCAGCCTCACTTGATGAGTTTTTAGCAAGCTCCTTAAATTCCGTATGGTCCATAATAACCCCAATGGTGTTATCGTATTCTGGAAGGGGGTTCTTATCCACATTTGGCGCTTGTGCTGGCCCTTCTCTAATCACTATTTCCCCTGCCTCGATCATGTCTTGCACCTTGTGCTTAAGTGCTCTACAATCAGTGGTTGGGTGGCCGGGTGCTCCCGAATGATAGGCGCAAGTGTACTGAGGATTGTATCCGGCAGGGACGCCATGAGAGTAAGTTGGAGGGGGAATTATGCCAATTCTACCGGCAGCCTTTAATTGTTCATACAATTGGTCCAGAGGCCTGCTTAGGTTGGTGAATGTTCGGGTACGGCTCTGATTGTAGGTTTTAGTGTGTTGGGGATAGTTGTAGGTAGGTCTGTTTGGTGGAGAAAATTGTTGATTGTAGGGAGGTCGAAGTCGAACTTGTTGGAAGTTAGGCTGAGATATTTGAAAAGGGGCTATAGACGAGTTGGTGTATTTAAGGCGAGGACGAGGTTGAGTGGTATTAGGGTGATGAACAGGATGAGGGTTTGAATAATAAGGGTAGGAGTTTGAGTAGGTAGGGTGTTGTCTAGGCCTGGAGCTTGGGACACGGTTTCGATCACAAACAAAAACGATTTCCCCCTCTTCCTTTTGGAATTGTTGCTTTTTCCCACTGCTCCCTTGTCCTTGCAAAGCATCCAACTGCGATTTGAGGGCAGAGACATTACCCGTCCTGTCATACTTGTTAAATTTAGGGGTTTTGAACCTCTCAGGCAACCGCACATTCGAAAAAAGGCAAATCTCATCGTAATCCAAAACTCCTTGCTTGTTCAACCCCTGACTTTTCCCCATAAACTCATCAAAGCGGTCAAGGCGCTTGAGCAGCTTCATATCAATGGGAGCGAAAGATTCCCCCATTTCTGGCTTGGTTTGAACAGTGTGGTCTGGTAGTAAGGGTTCAGCAGCAGGGTAATAAAAGGTATGTGGCTCAGGTGGTATATTTGAAGTAGCTTGGGGTTGTGGGCCTTGCCTGCGAGTAAGAAAAGATGAAGGATTAGGAGGGTAAGCGTATGGCAAATTTGTGGTGGGATAGGCGAAAGTTTCCTTAGGTGGAATAGGGAATGATGGAGTAACAGTGACTTGAGTTGAAGGGATGACAAACAATTCTGGCTCAGCCTGCTTGACGGGTATAGGTTCAGGTTGAACTCCGTTGCTGATTAGCTCGTCAATCAATTTTCTTTGGGCCGCCATCTCAGATGCCATTTCACCAAACTTAGTAAGCATTTCGGTTAACTGAACCCCTAAACTTGTAGTCTCAGGTTGGGCGGTAGTAACAAACCTATCTGATTGTTCCGGTTGTGAACTCATGTTTACACGACTCCTTTGAGCTTGGCTACGGGATCGTGTTATGATGGGGCTTCCACGAGAAGCTATGTTTAAATATTACCTGAGAATTTTTGAAAAGATTGCCTTTAGATTTAACCCTTGCTTAGTTATTACAATAAAAATAAAGAAAAGAAAGAGAAAAAGGCAAGAGTTAGTAGATATCCAGGAAATTCGGATGCATGTCCTATGGGGGAACCCTTTTTGTGCCAAGGGTAGGCCTAGAATGATAATGCAATCCTCCAGAGCAGGCACTATACAATACCTGATGGATCCGATCAGCTTATGGAGTGAAAAATAATTTGGGAAAAAATTTGGCCCATTGGAATGAGAAGAGACGTTTGTCAAAATGAGGACCTCGTCCGAAGGGATTGATCACTTTTGATCGATACAAGAACTTGCAAAAACACACGGGTTTGACCTTGACGAACTTCCTATCGAAGAGATTGGAATTCGTCTTGACAAACTTTTCTCAGTGAAGCACGGGTCAAAACTCCAACTGATCAAATGGCTGGATGCAATGGATGCTTTTCTCAAAATCGAATAGGTTTTCCATTTTGAAATTCGACATTGAAACCCTAATTGGTCAGATGGGTTGAATGAAATTTATAATCGACCGCATTACCCTAAAAAGGGAAACGGGTCAAATGAATTGAGTAAAATTTAAAAACTTACTCAAAATTGACCGAACCATCCCTAAAAAGGAACTTGATCGAATGAAATTGAAAATTTTATTCAAAAATGGATCGGATCATCCTAAAAAGGAACTTGATCAAATGAATTGAATGAAATCGAGAATTTATTCAAAATTGACCAGATCGCCCTAAAAGGGTAAATTGGTCAAATGAATGAAATTGAATTAGTGATTTATTCAAAAATCTGCCGAGTGACCCTAAAAAGGGTAAATTGGTCAAATGAATTGGTGATTTATTGAAAATCAACCAAGTGACCCTAAAAAGAGTAAATTGGTCAAATGAATTGATGGTTTATTGAAAATCGACCAGGTGACCCTAAAAAGGGTAAGTTGGTCAAATGAATTGATGATTTATTGAATGAATTGGCAAAATGGATTGGTTGAATTGTCCGGCCATTGGCTACTTCAAAATTATTGAGGTGCATTGGTCTATGACCTTCTAAAAATCAAATTTTGGCCTCAATTTATTTATCGTCTCAATAGGAGGAATCATTTGTGAATTTCTTCAAATTAATGTCCTTCACGCAAGGGATTTTTACCAATTTTTGATAAAATGGCCAAAAAGTGATTATTAGATGCTCATATTCCAAAGATCACTCTATGAAGACGATCGGATCCTACCTTACCTTGTGCAATACCCCTTTGGATGGTACAAAATGTAAACGTGCAAGTCTCTTTGGATTAAGTATCCGAGACACAAGGTGGTTTATTCCTGACACGAGATCCCCTAAATGGCATTCCCTTTCTAGGGTTTATGCATGATGCCATTTTATTAAAGCAGTAAAATATGCAATTCGAAATAAAACATGACCTAAGGGACCCTTTATTACACCAAGGTAGCCTTAGAATGCTATGCAATTATTAATCTATGAATGCAATATCCCAAAATCTTTAAACGTGCAATAACCTATCTACGAGGGTAGGTTCTAAAAGAAGGTCATGCCAGACCTCTTATTTGCTAGGGTTTGTGAATGCAATGGGGACACAAAACCAAGAAAAGTTAGTTCAGCCAGATAAATACACATAACACATTGTAGCAACGAAATCAATACAAAGAAATAAAGCAATAAAAGGGAAAGAGGGGTTGAATCCCTCCCCTCGTGAATCGTGTCCCTAATAGGGTAAGGCAGACTCTATCTTAGGCAATTCTAATATGGATGCATGAGGTTGGGGTTCGCTAATGCATCTAGACTCGACAAGCTCAGGTCCCCGAGCCTTCAGATTTAGAAACCAAGGGTCATCAATCCCAAGGTTCTTTGTCGGTGGCTCGAGCGATTCCCCAAACACCGCTACGCACACATCGTGTCGCGGCTACGTGTTTGAGTGAATCTATCAAAAATCCTCAATCTTCCATCAAAAGCTAAAAGCTATGAACCCAAAGCTTAAAATGGAAGATCGAGTGACTCCTTGGATCATGCTACGCACACATCGTGTCGCGATCACAAGTCCAAGTGAGTCGCCTAAAATCCTAATAGGGTGGAGTGGCGTGACAAGCCACTAAAAGAAAATAAATGGAGGGTGAAAAAATTTAAAGCGTATGCACGTATGCTAGTGCTCGTTTGGAGGGGAGGGATCAAGAACCAACGCGAGGCTCTAGGGTATGTCCCCCACCCAAATGCAATGCAAGCGCGAGATAAACAAGTAAACATACATCCAATCAACCAATCACACGTACGTGAGTGAGGGAATAGTTGGATACGTGCGCGAGGCAAAAAGCCCTAAAAATGGAAAATGCAACCCTAATATCCAAAATGCGATGCATAAAAGGGGTAGAAAAAGGAAAAGAATGGCTAAATCAAATGCTCGGACCCACTTAGGAAATCCCCAGTGGAGTCGCCAACTGTCGCGCCCCACTTTTTGAATGAATGTGGTGGTGTGTGAGATGTGAGTGTGTATGATGTGAACGTGTGCGAAATGAAAAGTAAAAGGCCATGGGACTTAAGAATGCGACGATTTGGCCAAGGGAAGTTCAAAAAAGGGTTTTTTAATGAAAATAGAGTCGCCACTTGGTATCGAGTTAGGGTGTACCAAGTCACCCAAAAATGATTTTTGTTTTTGAATGAAAAAGTAAATAAACCCTTTTAGAGAACTTTTGGGTCTACGTAACCAAAAGAGGGATCGGGGGTCACATTTGACGAAGGGGAAGGCAAGGATAAAATCCAAGGCACCCCTTCGACCTAGCCAAGGCTAGTTGCGTGACTTAAACCAATTTTTCCTAATTTTTCTACCCAAGGTATGTATCGCGTGTTTGGATATGTCTATATGAATGCAAAAAACCTAGACCTAGGGGGACATGGGGGAAATTTCTCTTCAAAGGTTGAGTGGTGCCAATCACATTAATTGTGAAGCCCAATAATGATCCTTCGGAGAGGTCACACATGATCCTAAATGACGTAAAAATGAGTGGAATGCATGCCATGTGATCCTAACTTTGTGACTTAATCTTCCCTTTGATTAGAAGGCAAAACTAGCGTGCTAAGGCTATCGAGTAGCCACACTCGCTCGTTTCCCTTATCGAAAGGGGACTCTCAAGCAAATGAGCCCTATAACTAGTATGAGATGCAAAACCTAAAAATGAGGGGAAAAAGGGGTTCGAGGAGCATGCCAATGATAAAACTAAGAAAAATGCATGACATGTAGTGAACATGCAAATATGCACTAACAAAAGGGGATGGCCTATTGGGTCTAGCGTTGGACTAGCCCTTTCTATGAATTCCTAATGAAATAATGAGCCACAACTAGCATTGGACTAGTGTGGTGACGTACATTCATCCATCACATTCATTCATGGCTATGGAAAGCGATTAGACATGCCAAACACCCATAAACACATAGCACATAACAATTAGCATGCTCGACTAAATGCAAGGCCCTAACAAAGCAAATTAACACGTAGCAACTAAGCATGCAAGACACATGAGGCAATTAAAGCCCTAACTATTACATTTGCTAGCTAGGCACACGTCTTCGATAGGTCTTCATTGAATGCTCCTCCAAGCCCTATCTATTACAAGCCAAGAGGTGTACACATACCCCATAATGAGACTTAAATAAAATTGCTCGCCAAGCCCTATCTATTACAAGTCAAGAGGTGTACACATACCCCATAAAACTTAAATAAAAGTAAAAGCAAGTGAATCCATGCAAGGAGGTAAGAAAAGCGGAGTAGGCATGCATTTCTCACGTAGCACGTTGGTTCACATAGGAGAGACAAAAAAGATAAAAGAAGTGGTACCTCCCTTGAGTTGGAGCTCTAACGTAGTGGAGTTACTAATGTACCCTCCAAAATAATAAGAGGGTCAAGGTACCAATTTATTTGGGAAAAATTAAAGAAAATAGGCAAACACAAGCTCACTTGGTCATAAAGCCCCTAAAATCATGAATTAAGTGCAATTGAAACGAAGCATGGTAGTCAATTGAAACAAACAAGCAATGAATTGCAAAAATTAAAACTACTAAGGATTAAATTGATGAAATCATTCAATTGACTGGGCCATAGTGAAGAAGAAGGGAACTTGGGGGTCAAATTGCAATTTCCAGAATTTATTTCATGCATGCAACGAAGGCAAAGTCTTCTTTGCTTCTGCACCAGTTCAACCGCAATCCTTTTCCATTTCCTCATGCCAAGCGAGTTTAGCAAATACCAAAGTTTCAACTATCAATTATCAACTAAACGAAACATGAATTTTTGTTGCCAGATTGAAACAAAGATTGGAGCTGACCATCAAGGATAAAAACCAAATAGCAAAAGAAGGAAGAAAAGAAAAAACATGCAGCAAAGTTTTCTGCAGCAAAACATTTGACAACTGATGCAGCTCTTCTGAAATTTTCCAGAGCTTGCAACATGATTTCATAACATCTGATGTAAGAGCAAGGTAACCCATCATGGTTCAAGCAATTCAACACCTCCAGCAATATATGAATCCCACCCTTCACGCAATTTACAAGACCCGACACACACAAAACAAAGACAAAGCAGTTTGCTACAATTTCCAGCCACGATTTTCATAACTTATTCAAATGACAACCACAGCTCTAAGCCAAACCCAGCAAATTCATGCCCAAAACCCCCTAAAACTTCACCATTCACGCAACCCCACTATAGGGAACCAATTATTGCAGATCAAACGAGGAACCGAATGGGCGAAACATCATGCCAACAAAAGCAAAAGACCAGGAGACCATTTTCTTGTGACTTAAACGAAGACCTCAGAAGTCAAAATACAATTAACCCAACCACGAAATCATCACAAAATATAACCATTCCAACTCCCTGATGAATTTCGATCATAGAATAACTCAGTCGCAGCACCGCAAGCCATCAAAAATTCAAGACAAACAGTCAACGCGAGGGAAAAGAAAAATTCACATAATGATTCTAAAACTTCATGCTAGGTCCGGAATCAGCCAATGGGGAAATTATCTTCATCTACAGGCAATAATGGGCATAAGCTAACATGGAAGGAGCTCGAAAGTACTCACCTGAATCGCTGGGACCAAAACAAGAATTTCTGCTGCGTCTCCGTTCGAAGTCGAAACTGGTGCGGCAGGGTCAGGGCAGCTCTTTCACGGACAGATTCGGTGATCTTGCAGTTGTTTTTCCTTCAAGATTTTTGAATAAAAATCGTTCCTTTCACTTTGTAGCTTGAGCAGATCCTGAAATTTTCTTAAAAGAATCTCAGATGGAAGAGGTATTCACGTTCAAAGTCGGCTGAAAGCCAGCCTTTTTCTAAAATTCTGCAGCTTTTCTTTTCCCAGCTCACGGCTTCTCTTGTTTCTCTCTTTAGCTTTCTCTGGTTTTGCCTTAGTCAGCCGCTATCCAACTCTAAAAACTCCCTCTAGATTTTAGCCGTACCCTTCTGTTTTTGTTTAAGCTCCAACCCCCCAGAAATTCTCCCTTCCTTTCCGTATGTTTTCTTTTTCTTTTAGCCGTCCACTCTTGCTGATTTCTTCCCCCTCTTTCCAGACCAAAAAACTCTCCCCCCTTCTCCCTTTGCGGCTACCTCCTCTCTTTCTATTTATATGGGAATCCCTAGCCCTCAAACAACTCAGCCCTCTTTCCATATTTGCAGCCAAAGGAGCCGTCTCAATCTTTCCTTGCAAGCTGCACCAAAACGCAGCTTGCCGCGTTTCCTTCTTTTTTTTATTTTTTTATTTTTAACTTTCAACTTAATAAATACAGAAATGATAAAATATAAATTGACAAAAACCAGGTAATAATAATAATAATAATAATAATGAAAATAATTTAAAAACTAAACAACTAAAAACAACAAAAATGGCCATTTTTCCATCTTTTTGTTTCATTTTTCATTTTTCATCATTTTTCATTTTTTCTTTCAAGAAAGCATTAAATTTAAATTACAAACGACTAAATCATATTTTTTTTGAATGCTTTTCTTTTTTCTTTTTTTTCTTTTTCAACAAATTCTATGATAAAACTTAAAAATAAAAATAAAACTGGAAACTAAAAACTAAAAATGAACACGACAAATAAAAAACTAAAAATGAAATTACACCAAAAATTTGGTGTCTACAGTGGCCAATAAGGAAAGTCCTCATAGAGGTCGCGAATGATGCAAATGAAGACTCAAATATGAGTGCAAGTGTGAAAATGTAAGAAAACGTGCATGTGTGCGAATGTAAGACAAGTGCATGTGTGCAAATTGAGAAAATAAAGGTGCTTGTGTGCAAGTGGATGAAAATATGATACAATAGTAGTAAACGCATATAAATGCAATTGGGTGCAATTTGTGAGATAGAAAATAAATAAGTGATAGGGAAAGTGTGTGAACATGGCATGTGGATTGCGAAAAGTCTAAGTAGTGAGAAAATGTGGCTAAAAGAGTGAGGAGGTGATATAAAAAGAATGCAAGTGTATGACCCTAAGGGAATGCATCAAGTCGGGCACGGGAAGGACTCCTAACTTTACGACTTTGATTTTCCCTTGGATTAAAAGGAAAAACTAGCGTGCTAAGGCTATTTTGTAGCCACACTCGCTCGTTTCCCTTATCGAAAGGGGACCCTCAAGCAAATGTACCCTATAACTAGCATGAAGATGCAAAAGTCTAGAATGAAGGGGAAAGGGTTGGAGGGTCATGCCAAATGCTAAAAACTAAGAAAAATGCATGAAATGTAGTGAAACATGCAAGTATGAACTAACGAGAAGATCCCTAAGGGTCTAGCGTTGGACTAGCCCATATCTATGAATTCCTACTAGCGTTGGACTAGTGGAAAACGGGACAATGAGCCACAACTAGCGTTGGACTAGTGTGGTGACGTGCATTCATCCATCATATTTATCTATGACTATAAAAAGCAAGTAGACATGCCAATCACATATAAACACATAGCACGTAACACTTAGCATGCTCGACTAAATGTAGGAGCCTAATAAAGCAAATTAACACGTAGCAACAAAAGCGAGCAATCAATCTAATGAACATATCACATTTGCTAACTAAAACAAAAGGGGAAAGGGAAAATGGACAAAAATGCTCTCCAAGCCCTATCTATTACAAGCCAAGAGGTGTACACATACCCCATAAATAAATAAAAGCACGACTTAACAAAAGGCAAAAGTAAATGAAATAAATGAAAGGAATTAAGGAAAAGTAAGGAAAGCAAAGTAGGCATGCGATTCTCACTTAGCACGTTGGGTCACATAGGAGAGACAAAAAAAGATAAAAGAAATTATACCTCCCTCGCGATTGCAGTCAAATGAAGTAAAAAATGGCTTCAAAACAATAAAAAGGTCAAGATACCACTTTATTTAAGAAAAATTAAAAGAAATGTGCAAAACAAAGCTCACTTGATCATAAAGTCCCTAAAGTCATGACTTAAGCGCAATTGAAACAAAGCATGGTAGTTAATTGAGGCAAACAAGCAATGAAGTTGCACAAATTAAAATTACCAAGGACCAAATTGATGAAATTATTTAATTGATTGGGTCTTAGTGGAACAAGGAGAGACTTGGGGGGCCAAAGTGCAATTTTCAGAGAATTATTTCATGCAAATTCATGCAAGCTACGTGAGAAACATTCTGCAACAAACAAATGCCTGTGACTTAGACTAAGTAGCAAAACCAATAACTTTCATAATCAACGATCAAAAACATGGCAGAAAATTGTGCAAGTTCTTATGGAACTTTTCATGCAAACTCGAAGAAAAATTCTGCAACAGCAAGTTTTGGCAACTGATGAAACCTTTTAACAACAAAACTGGTTGCGACTTTCATTTCTTACTTGCAGATTCCCTTTAAAGCAATAGATTTGAATAACAACCCAAGTAATGAAACAAACCCAAGGAGCAAACACATAACCAATCCCAAAGACAAACATGATATTCCAAACAGATTCACAAGATCTCATCCACCCAGTTTGGATTTGAGCTTGAGACAGGGAGAGGGAAGAAGAAAATGCAGCTCCTATCAATCATTGCTGCGACAAAATTCTGCTATAACTTGCAGTTCAACTCACGTAATTTTCACAGCATTCAAAGGCATACAACGGCGGACAGATTTTTCATTTTTTGTTAAGACAAACTCATTAATCAGTATACTAACAGATTCAAAACACCAAATCAGGCCCAACCAAACTCAGCCAGGCTTCTGAGCAATCCATAAGACTCTACTGGAATACAAGAAAACAACTACTTGAGCAAATAAACAAACAGGAAAAAGGAGAATGAAACCGGCATCACAAACAACAGGTCTAAAATGCAGCAAGCAACGTGAGGACTTGCCGTAATTTTGTTTGACCAGAACACCCTCAATAGCTTTGTTAACAACACAAATGCAGGTACTTACTCCCAACAAATCCAATAATGCTACTACATACGGGGAATTCAGCACAGATACAAAGCAATAATTTGACAACAAAGAGATGACCATTGCTGCAATGAGCCGAAAGCTTCAAGCTCATTGCAGCAGAATTTTATGCACAATATTTCAACCCCAATATAATCTGACCCCAGAAAACAAGATCATCCAACAAGGCTATATAAAACAAGAACCGGTAAACAACGAAAAGAAATCATCTTTGACCTATGAGATGTACGGAAACATAAGAAAATAACAGAAATGAACTGCCTTTCTCGATCCTTGGCTACACTCATGGGCTTCGTATGGGGATGGACGTGAACAAGAAAAGAGTAGAGGGTTACCTGTTTTGCTGCTGTGAGAATTGGATCCTTGATAGGGATCTGGAGGAGGATGACTAGAATCCACTACAATCCGAGGGAAATGAATTGCAGGTCAGCTTCAGTGCTCCGGTTTCCTCCATGAAACACTCCATTATCCTTGCCTGTAGTTTCCTCTCTTTTCTGGTTAGACGCTTTCCTTTTACAGCCACCCCACCATTCTTTTCTTGCCCTTGCTTCGTTCCTTCCTACTGCCCAGCTGAAGCTCTCCTTTCCGAACCTAGCCCTCTCTCTCAAACTCAGCCGCCCCTTTCTTTTTCAGCCGTCAACTCTCAGCCCCTCCAAGATTCTAGCCGTAACCCCTTCTATGTTGCTCTCTCTTTTTCTAGCTGTTTTCTTTTTCCCAAAACCCCCCCAGCCGTTACTCTTCTGAAACCTCTCTTTCCCTCTTACGGAAGCCTCTCTCTCGCTTAGCTCCCTCTCAAGACCTTCTCCTCGGTTGTGTCTTTCTTTTCCCAAACTCGGCCGTCATCTCCCAAATCTCCCTTCTCTTGCGGCTGTCGTTCCTTTTATATGGAACCCAAGGTTCCTAAATCCTCACCCCAATGGTGAGGATGAAAGACTTGCCCTTGCCTTAGAATCCAGCCCTCCGATGGGGCATGTGTGATTGTCCTTTGCAAGCTACAAATTTTTGCAGCTTGCATGCCGCGGCCCTTTTTTTTTTTTTTTCAAGTAATTTAACAAAATGGTAATAAAATTAAATAAAAACCAACAATTTAATTAACATCGGATAAAAATGAATAAACTAGAAATGATAAACAGCAAAATTGCAATTTTTCATTTTTTTCTTTTTCCTTTTCATCATTTTTCATTTTTCATCATTTTTCTCTTTTTCCCTTTTTTTCAAGAAAACATTGAATTTGAATAAAAACAACTAATTAAAATACAATAAGAGACACGAGACAGGAATCAACCAAAATAAATCTAAAATTGAACAAATAAATCCAAAGTTAAACTAATTTAAAAAATAAAACTCGAAACCAAAAATTTGGTGTCTACAACGTTAGCATGTGAATTCGTGTTTATATTATCTGTCAAACTTGATATGTATTTGTGTATTTGATTATCTGTCTCCTTGATCTGGCGTGTTATGTGCGTATATGTTTACTTGTGTATTTGGTATGTTGGAATTGGTGCTTAGTTAATTTACTGTGTTTATTCACTAAAATACCTTTTGGGGAAACGAAAAGAAAAGAGAGAGGGAAAAACATATCTATGGACGGGAGACATAGTCGTGGACGTGGTCGAGGACGGGGAACTGAGCGGAACCAATCAATCAAGAGGAGAAAGGGAAACGTCAGCCGAGCAAGGGCAGGGATCAAGAGCTGCGACTGGAGACCAAATGGCAACGGCAATGAACAAATGACGGATATCTTGGCAAGACTAGTGGATCAACAAGGCCAAATACCCGTAAACCAAAATTGAAACCCTGAGATGGGCGAGGATAAGGCTCTTGAAAGGTTCCAAAAATTTGCTCCGCCAAAATTCCTTGCAGGGCCCGATCCAGACGTGGCTGAACAATGGATAGAAACCATGGTTAATATCTTTACAGACCTAAACTACACTGAGCAAAGGCAAGTGAACTTTGCAGTATTTCAATTTGAGGGACCGGCCCGATCATGGTGGAATTGTAGGGAATGATATTTTAGCTAGGGGCCGAATTGGCCTTGGGTTAAAACATGAAAGTTGTAGGGAATGATATTTTAGAGATGGCTACAAAATTTCAGGTCAATCGGAGCAACGTAGCTTGAGATAAGATGGAATTACCCTTGTTGCCCTGTTTCTACCCGAACTTGAGAATTGCTTCTGTAATTGGCTATTTTGGTTGGGAATATTTCAGAATTGGTTGTTGAGGTCTTCTGATGAATTGTATCCCTGTTTCTTATCTTTCAGATGGCTTTGGAATTACTAGATTTGGACTTAGGTAGCCTGATTTATGATGTGTGCACCAGAATGCGATTTGTGATTCTGTTTTTACGGTTCTGGTGTAGTATATTGAATTTTTGACCTGGTTACACTCGAAACTGGGCTGAGTGATCTTCTGCAACATTGTAGCCCTATCTCTTAGCTTCGAAACGGTGTATCTTTCACCTTCATCCGATAATCGTAATGTCGGTGGTACCAAAACCGCTAAATGATGCCAAAAACTATTTTCCGAGTTAGAGCTTAACTTTCATTTCCGGTCATTTTCCTAGCTAAATCTTGTATTTGAATGACTTTGAGCCTATTGAACGGCTGTTGGGATGAATTTATATTTCGTATGACTTTGGGACTGGCTGAGGAAATAATGAAGCCATGACGGCTGGAAAAGTAAGGAAATTAAGGGGATATGCTGTCCGATCCTTGAAAGCATTTGAGGGCTTTGAGTTTGAGTTGAATGGCTTGGATTTGGGCAAGGCAATGATCTATGATGGATGGTTCCTGAGCCGTGGATGTGAGTGACCCCAAACTGTTTCCAAAGCTACTTATGAATTGTTTCTTGCATTATTTACTCGGCTGCATATCATGCGTGCTTGCATGTGAGTTCATGACATGATTTGGCTTTAATGAGTTCTTGGGGAGTCTTGTGCTGAACACCAACGTCTCCACCCTGTTTATTGTTCATGACATGATCTGGAGCACTGACGTTGCTCCCCCTTATTGTTTAACGTTAAGTGATCTATTTGAGCGTTGGGTGTTTAAGTGCAATGATTTCACTGGCTCACCAGAGCAATAAACGTATATTTGATTACTGATTCATGACATCATTGAAATGAACTATTGAGAAACTGATTTGATGACTGCTTTTATTAGTTACTCACTGAGCTTTTAGCTCACCCCAAAACTATTTTATTCCCCTCCACAGGGCTCGTGGTGAAGGAAGGCTTGTAGTACTTATTCACGTGACTGGATGGCATATATCTTGCACAGTTTGGATTTGGAATCATTTTATGTATAGTTGGGAATAGTTTCTGCTTCGCTTATGACTTGTATTTATTGGAGAATTTGATGTATATTTGAGATTTATATTGTAATTTATTTGAGGACTGTAGTGACTGACTGAGTCCCTGCGAGAGCTGGGCAGGCGGCCCGCCGAACCCTTTGGTTCGCTTTAGGGGAAGGTGGGGCCGTCACAGTCGGTATCAGAGCTTAGGCTTCAGATCTCTGTAGTGTATCCTAGGCTAAAGTTTAGGATGCCGGACTGTGGGAATTCGATTTGACTTTAAAGTTAAGCAATTGAGGGATAAAACCTAGAGCCTGTTTCGCGTGATCTCTGCGCGGAGTGAGCCTGGACTAAGTGGTGAATGAGTATGAGGGACTAAGTGCTCGTTTGAGCATAAGCTATGAATTGTGAATGTTATAGGCTTTAAATCTCTCTCATGGTATTTGAGGACCATAGATAGGTATGTCGCGTAGGAATTTCGATTGTAGATGGTTTACTCTTGGGACTGGCCAGCTCGAGATGTGAATTGTCTTATTTCGGATTCTCGTGCCCGAGAACTTTAGCGTTGAGGCGAGACTCAGTATTTGAGATTCGTATTTTGGGAAATGAACAGGTTTGGTCTGGCTAGAATGATTTCAAGAGTCCAATGGACATCTAGTGGGATAGAAAGTGACGTTAGAGACCGGACGGGGTTAACATGGTGTGGGGCAATGTATCCTTTTTCTTTTGATGCACCCATATATGGCTACTACATGACGTTAGCATGTGAATTCGTGTATATATTATCTGTCAAACTTGATATGTATTTGTGTATTTGATTATCTGTCTCCTTGATCTGGCGTGTTATGTGCGTATATGTTTACTTGTGTATTTGGTATGTTGGAATTGGTGCTTAGTTAATTTACTATGTTTATTCACTAAAATACCTTTTGGGGAAACGAAAAGAAAAGAGAGAGGGAAAAACATATCTATGGACGGGAGACGTAGTCGTGGACGTGGTCGAGGACGGGGAACTGAGCGGACCCCGGAATCAAGAGGAGAAAGGGAAACGTCAGCCGAGCAAGGGCAGGGATCAAGAGCTGCGACTGGAGACCAAATGGCAATGGCAATGCAACAAATGACGGATATCTTGGCAAGACTAGTGGATCAACAAGGCCAAATACCCGTAAACCGAAATTGAAACCCTGAGATGGGCGAGGATAAGGCTCTTGAAAGGTTCCAAAAATTTGCTCCGCCAAAATTCCTTGCAGGGCCCGATCCGGACGTGGCTGAACAATGGATAGAAACCATGGTTAATATCTTTACAGCCCTAAACTACACTGAGCAAAGGCAAGTGAACTTTGCAGCATTTCAATTTGAGGGACCGGCCCGATCATGGTGGAACGTAATTCGAGCAAAGTGGGAAAGAGAACAGACCATCCGGACATGGGCGAACTGCATAAGAGAATTTACCGAGAAGTACCTTCCACCTTTAGTCCAAGAAAGGAGGGAGGAGGAGTTTATTGGATTACGCCAGGGAACGTTAAGTGTGGCCGAATATGAAACAAAATTTACAAGATTATCCAAGTTTGCTTCTGAACTGGTAGCCACTGAACGGCGCAGAGTAAGACGGTTTATACAGGGACTGAATTTGGACATCCAAGAGGCGTTAGCCGCGGCGCAAGTGAATACCTTTACGGAGGCCCTTGAGAAGGCTCAACGAATCGAGAATGCAAAGGCACAAGTAAAAGCCTTCCAAACTCGGAAAAGAGGTGCAGTTGGTAGTGTGATTGAAGAACCTCCTAGTGAATCAATAGCACCTTCTAAAATGCAGAAAGTGAACTTTTTGTCCTACCCGCCATGGACAGTAGGGGCGGGAAATGGAAGGTCTACCAAAGGAAGCCAAACCGGACATGGGGAGACTTCTCCAGAAAGCCAAAAGATGGCTTCCTACTTGACTTGTGGCTATTGCGGAAAGGCCAATCATACCGAGAACGATTGTTGGCGGAAAGGGCGGAAGTGCTTGATTTGTGGGAGTGGCGAGCACCAAGTTAGCAACTGTCCGAGGAGACAGTCACGCGGAGGTAGTATTCCGCAACTGGAAGGAGCTAAAGCAAAACAAGCAAAGGAATGAGGGAACCGAACTAGTGGGCCAGCAAAAGTGTATGCGTTAGGCAACCAAACAATTCCGGACTCGTCTGAGGCAAATGAAGGTAAAATTTCGAGGGCGAAATTTTTTTAAGGGGGAGAGGGTGTGAGGACTCGAAAATTTACCGAATTTCTAGGCTTTATTTTATTTAATTTCACACTTTGATACCTTTTCTTTATTAGAAAATTCCCAAGATAATTTTTATGAGCAAAATATAGTTTTTAAATCATTTTTCTAGTAAAAGTTAGTTCATGTGAAATTAAGAGTGTATATCGAATGTGGGACCCGCTAGTGCGAAATGTTCGGAAAAATTCGGCCAATTAGGTTAAGTTTTGGATACCGGATTTATTTTACCAAGTGCTAAGAGATAATTAAAGGTTGTTATATGGATGAGAGTGGAGAGACAAAAGGATAGCCAAGCATTAATGAGAGTGACAAGTGTCACTTTGTGATTTGGTTAGACTTTGACCTTTGAACCAACTTTACCAATAAATCAAAATTGACCAAAAACATCTTCATTCTTCTAGCATCTTGGCCGAATTCTTGAGGAGGAAAAACAAGAAGAAAGCCTTCAACTCCAACTCCATTTCTTGCTCAATCTTGTGAATCAACCGTTAAAATTTCAAATTCCTCCACAAAAGTCACTTGTTTAGGAAGATTGAAGGTAGTGGTGGAGTGATTGGAGAAGGGAAAGGACTAAGCCATCACATTTCTTGAGATTTCAAGGTATCATGTCTAGCAATCCTTTCTTTGTTCTTAATAATGTTTAATTAGTGACTTGTGTTAGTCATAGAGTTGGATTGGTGCAAGGTTTTGTGACTTTTGGTGAAGATTGGTGAATTTTCATAATTATTCGTGATTTTTCTGTTTTAATATGATTGTTATGGTGTGGCTATGTATGATGATTTTAAATGATATAGAATGAAGCTAGAAGGTGTATTTGGTGGTTAATTGCAAGAAATTTCTGTTTTGGAAGGAAAATTGGAAACCTAGGGTTTCATGTTCTAACATTCTGCCTGGCTCTGTAGCTCATAGCTAGGGGCCGAATTGGCCTTGGGTTAAAACATGAAAGTTGTAGGGAATGATATTTTAGAGATGGCTACAAAATTTCAGTTCAATCGGAGTAACGTAGCTTGAGAAAAGATGGAATTACCCTTGTTGCCCGGTTTCTACCCGAACTTGAGAATTGCTTCTGTAATTGGCTATTTTGGTTGGGAATATTTCGGAATTGGTTGTTGAGGTCTTCTGATGAATTGTAACCCTGTTTCTTATATTTCGGATGGCTTTGGAATTACTGGATTTGGACTTAGGTAGCCTGATTTATGATGTGTGCACCAGAATGCGATTTGTGATTCTGTTTTTGCGGTTCTGGTGTAGTATATTGCATTTGTGAGCTGGTTACACTCGAAACTGGGCTGAGTGACCTTCTGTAACATTTTCGCCCTATCTCTTAGCTTCGAAACGGTGTATCTTTCACCTTCATCCGATAATCGTAATGTCGGTGGTACCAAAACCGCTAAATGATGCCAAAAACTATTTTCCGAGTTAGAGCTTAACTTTCATTTCCGGTCATTTTCCTAGCTAAATCTTGTATTTGAATGACTTTGAGCCTATTGAACGGCTGTTGGGATGAATTTATATTTCTTATCACTTTGGGACAGGCTGAGGAAATAATGAAGCCATGACGGCTGGAAAAGTACGGAAATTAAGGGGATATGCTGTCCGATCCTTGAAAGCATTTGAGGGCTTTGAGTTTGAGTTGAATGGCTTGGATTTG
Source organism: Coffea eugenioides (assembly GCF_003713205.1). Lineage (NCBI taxonomy): Eukaryota > Viridiplantae > Streptophyta > Magnoliopsida > Gentianales > Rubiaceae > Coffea > Coffea eugenioides. The sequence goes on from NC_040035.1 coordinate 28,028,004, forward strand.
GGCAAGGCAATGATCTATGATGGATGGTTCCTGAGCCGTGGATGTGAGTGACCCCAAACTGTTTCCAAAGCTACTTATGAATTGTTTCTTGCATTATTTACTCGGCTGCATATCATGCGTGCTTGCATGTGAGTTCATGACATGATTTGGCTTTAATGAGTTCTTGGGGAGTCTTGTGCTGAACACCAACGTCTCCACCCTGTTTATTGTTCATGACATGATCTGGAGCACTGACGTTGCTCCCCCTTATTGTTTAACGTTAAGTGATCTATTTGAGCGTTGGGTGTTTAAGTGCAATGATTTCACTGGCTCACCAGAGCAATAAACGTATATTTGATTACTGATTCATGTCATCATTGAAATGAACTATTGAGAAACTGATTTGATGACTGCTTTTATTGGTTACTCACTGAGCTTTTAGCTCACCCCAAAACTATTTTATTCCCCTCCACAGGGCTCGTGGTGAAGGAAGGCTTGTAGTACTTATTCACGTGACTGGATGGCATATATCTTGCACAGTTTGGATTTGGAATCATTTTATGTATAGTTGGGAATAGTTTCCGTTTCGCTTATGACTTGTATTTATTGGAGAATTTGATGTATATTTGAGATTTATATTATAATTTATTTGAGGACAGTAGTGACTGACGGAGTCCCGGCGAGAGCTGGGCAGGCGGCCCGCCGAACCCTTTGGTTCGCCTTAGGGGAAGGTGGGGCCGTCACAGTTGGTATCAGAGCTTAGGCTTCAGATCTCTGTAGTGTATCCTAGGCTAAAGTTTAGGATGCTGGACTGTGGGAATTCGATTTGACTTTAAAGTTAAGCTATTGAGGGATAAAACCTAGAGCCTGTTTCGCGTGGTCTCTGCGCGGAGTGAGCCTGGACTAAGTGGTGAATGAGTATGAAGGACTAAGTGCTCGTTTGAGCATAAGCTATGAATTGTGAATGTTATAGGCTTTAAATCTCTCTCATGGTATTTGAGGACCATAGATAGGTATGTCGGGTAGAAATTTCGTTTATAGATGGTTTACTCTTGGGACTGGCCAGCTCGAGATGTGAATTGTCTTATTTCGCATTCTCGTGCTCGAGTACTTTAGCGTTGAGGCGATGCTTAGTATTTGAGATTCGCATTTTGGGAAATGAAAAGGCTTGGTCTGGCTAGAATGATTTCAAGAGTCCAATGGACATCTAGTGGGATAGAAAGTGACGTGAGAGACCGGACGTGATTAACATGGTGTGGGGCAACGTATCCATTTTCTTTTGATGCACCCATATATGGCTACTACATGACGTTAACATGTGAATTCGTGTATATATTATCTGTCAAACTTGATATGTATTTGTGTATTTGATTATCTGACTCCTTGATCTGGCGTGTTATGTGCGTATATGTTTACTTGTGTATTTGGTATGTTGGAATTGGTGCTTAGTTAATTTACTGTGTTTATTCACTAAAATATCTTTTGGGGAAACGAAAAGAAAAGAGAGAGGGAAAAACATATCTATGGACGGGAGGCGTAGTCGTGGACGTGGTCGAGGACGGGGAACTGAGCGGACCCCGGAATCAAGAGGAGAAAGGGAAACGTCAGCCGAGCAAGGGCAGGGATCAAGAGCTGCGACTGGAGACCAAATGGCAATGGCAATGCAACAAATGACGGATATCTTGGCAAGACTAGTGGATCAACGAGGCCAAATACCCGTAAACCAAAATTGAAACCCTGAGATGGGCGAGGATAAGGCTCTTGAAAGGTTCCAAAAATTTGCTCCGCCAAAATTCCTTGGAGGGCTCGATCCGGACGTGGCTGAACAATGGATAGAAACTATGGTTAATATCTTTACAGCCCTAAACTACACTGAGCAAAGGCAAGTGAACTTTGCAGTATTTCAATTTGAGGGACCGGCCCGATGATGGTGGAACGTAATTCGAGCAAAGTGGGAAAGAGAACAGACCATCCGGACATGGGCGAACTTCATAAGAGAATTTACCGAGAAGTACCTTCCACCTTTAGTCCAAGAAAGGAGGGAGGAGGAGTTTATTGGATTACGCCAGGGAACGTTAAGTGTGGCCGAATATGAAACAAAATTTACAAGATTATCCAAGTTTGCTTCTGACCTGGTAGCCACTGAACGGCGCAGAGTAAGACGGTTTATACAGGGACTGAATTTGGACATCCAAGAGGCGTTAGCCGCGGCGCAAGTGAATACCTTTACGGAGGCCCTTGAGAAGGCTCAACGAATCGAGAATGCAAAGGCACAAGTAAAAGCCTCCCAAACTCGGAAAAGAGGTGCAGTTGGTAGTGTGATTGAAGAACCTCCTAGTGAATCAATAGCACCATCTAAAATGCAGAAAGTGAACTTTTTGTCCTACCCGCCATGGACAGTAGGGGCGGGAAATGGAAGGTCTACCAAAGGAAGCCAAACCGGACATGGGGAGACTTCTCCAGAAAGCCAAAAGATGTCTTCCTACTTGACTCGTGGCTATTGCGGAAAGGCCAATCATACCGAGAACGATTGTTGGCGGAAATGGCGGAAGTGCTTGATTTGTGGGAGTGGTGAGCACCAAGTTAGCAACTGTCCGAGGAGACAGTCACGCGGAGGTAGTATTCCGCAACTGGAAGGAGCTAAAGCAAAACAAGCAAAGGAAAGAGGGAACCGAACTAGTGGGCCAGTAAAAGTGTATGCGTTAGGCAACCAAACAGTTCCGGACTCGTCTGAGGCAAATAAAGGTAAAATTTCGAGGGCGAAATTTTTTTAAGGGGGAGAGGGTCTGAGGACCCGAAAATTTACCGAATTTCTAGGCTTTATTTTATTTAATTTCACACTTTGACACATTTTCTTTATTAGAAAATTCCCCAGATAATTTTTATGAGCAAAATATAGTTTTTAAATCATTTTTCTAGTAAAAGTTAGTTCATGTGAAATTAAGAGTGTATATCGAATGTGGGACCCGCTAGTGCGAAATGTTCGAAAAAATTCGGCCAATTAGGTTTAGTTTTGGATACCGGATTTATTTTACCAAGTGCTAAGAGATAATTAAAGGTTGTTATATGGATGAGAGTGGAGAGACAAAAGGATAGCCAAGCATTAATGAGAGTGACAAGTGTCACTTTGTGATTTGGTTAGACTTTGACCTTTGAACCAACTTTACCAATAAATCAAAATTGACCAAAATAATTTACTGAACCTGGCCAGTGAAGGGGTACAGATCTGTTAGCTAAGTATAATGCTCAATTTAATCCTGGAGTAGTCAATGATAAGGAATTTCGAGGACGAAATTCTTTTAAGGGGGAGAGAGTGTGAGAACCCGTATTTTCCCTAATAATTTTCCTAGGGTTTATTTCCTTTAATGGCATGTTTTCTGCATTTTCTGGCTTAGGAAAATTCTCCTGGTGAATTTTATGAGTAATTATAGTTTTTAGATGATTTTTCTCGTATTGGAGAGTTTTTGAGAAATTACGGATATATAATGGACGTGGGCCCCACTAGTGCGAAAAGTTCAGAAAAATTCGGCCAATAAGGTTAAGTTTCGGATACTGGTTGAAATTTATCGGGTGTTAAGAGATAAGTGGAGGATGAGATGTGATTGATGTGAGAGGAAACAAAAGGATAGAAATGCATTTAATGGAGTGACAAGTGTCACACTTCTATTGGTTGAAGCCTAAGACAACTATTCACCTTTTTACCTTTCTTTACCATTTGATTAAATATCTCAAAATTGACTAAAAAATCACCATTTCTTTCTCTATGTTGGCCGGCCACCTTGAGCTCAAGAAGGAAGAAACCTCTTCAAAATTTTAGCTACCATCTAGTGCAAATCATCCAAACCAATTGCTTACAATTGTTTCTACTCCATAAAATCCCTCCATTTGGTGCTAGTAAGTGATTTTGTGGAAGTGTTCAAGGAAGCTAAGGTGTCCATTAACTCCTCTTCTCTTGTTTACTAGGTGAGTGGTGATTGACCTTCCTCCTATACTTAATGATGCTTAATTTGTGCCTAGTGGTGGCTAAAGTGCTGAAATTTGTGGTTTATTTCTTGGTTTGAGAGGAATTGGTGAAGTTTTCAATTTATTGATGAATTTTCTGGTTTAATGTGATCATGATGTTGTGGTTATTTATGATGGTTGGTAATGAGGGTTAATGACTCTAGTATGTGTAAATGATTGGTAATTGCAACCAATTTTGGGTTTGGAAGGAATTTGAGAAAGTTAGGGTTTCATAACCCCCTTTTCTGTCCGGTTTTGTATCATATGGTTAGAGGATGAATTGGCCTTTGCTTAAAAAATCAAAGTTGTAGGTATTGATGTTTTTCAGGCGCCTGTACAATTTCAGGTCATTTGGAGTAGTGTAGAGTGAGAAATGTCGATTTTACTGATGCTGTTCTGGGTTCTTCAGGATGGCCGAACTGCGCCTGTTATTGGCTGTTTTGACTGGAATTTCTTTGGATTTGGTTCTTGAGGTCTTCTGATGAAATGTAGCTTGATGTCATAGCTATCATATGCCTTTGGAATTTCTGCATTTGGACCTGTATAGACTGAGTTGGACTAATTACAGCTTAGTGTAATTTGTAAACCTGCAATTACGGTTCTGGTTTGGTATTTTGCATATTTGACCTAGTTGTGCTAGGATTTGGACTGAGTGGACTTCTACATTGTTGTAGCCCTGTCTTTTAGCTTCGAGATGGTGGGTCTTGCACCCTCATCCGATAAGCGTAACGCAACTTGTGCCATTACCGCATATTGAGGACAAAACTGTTTTTGTTGCTAGGCCAAATGAGTTACATTTCCTGATTTTCTGGTTTGCTATAATGCTTGTATATGTTTATAAAACCCTATTGGGGTTGTGATTGGCATTGCTTTATGACTCGTTATCGAGTCTCATTGTACTTGTTTACGTGTTCTAGGGCGTGACGGTGGTTCACGACATTCTCTTGACGGAAGTGCTTGAAACAACACTTAATTGATAAGTGAGTATACTACTCACTTTAATGGTACAATGTGGCTTTGTTATATGTGAATTTGATGCCTTGAAGGCTTATTTGGCTATTGGAAGTGATTGAGGTGAGGGTGTACTTGACCGCCCTCACCCCCTTGTGATTCCATTCATGACTGTTTACCGTTTCACTGAAATACTGCACTTGCTATATGAGATATTGAATTCCATTCATGGAAAACTGATTTGGTGTCGTTTGGACGAATATCCAACGGCCTTACTGTATTACTGAGCTCAACCCCGTAGGTAGTCAATTGAATCGAGCCGGCGAGGGCTTGGTCGTGAAAATTGACATGCCACGGGGACTGTACTGGGGAATCTTGTAGTAATGAGACTCTTGGTTCCGGTATACTCGAGTATTACCAAAAGCTACTGATTGGAGTGCGGGCCCGGTTGGGGTATGTTTGGTGGAAGGAATGGGAGTGAAGTGGGTTCTACGGTTGGTACTCATAAACGTTGACGGAGAGTCAATGAGATCGGATCAAGAATGTAAGCGTGGAAATGGGCTCTTGAGAGCCGTCCGTATCCTTTTACTGATTTGTTTTATTCCTTAATTGTGTACTTGAAATGAAAGGTTATGCTTAAGTGATCTTTGTTGCTTATGTGGTAGTAACTCACTGGGCTTAAGCTCATTCCGTTCCATTTGTTTTCGTTACAGGAAATGACCACTTTTGGAAAAGGTTGTGTTAGTTGGTTGTCAAGTTGAGCCCATGTAAATGTCTTTTGAATAGCTCTTTGAATGAAACCCTAATGTGTATTGGGTTCAATTTCTTTTGATTGGCAAACCGAACATGTATATCCATGATGAATCGTTTTGATATGCCGCTTTGGCTTTTGGCTTGTAAATGTTACATTTCAATGTATATGTGTTTGGTTGAAATTTGGTTGGATTTCGGATTAACTCGTATTTCAAACGGCGAAAGAAAAATTTCTGGCGGGAATGAACAGGGCCAAATCCGGCCAGGAATCCGGCCAGAAATTGGCCGGATTGTCGGCCGGATTGCCTTGGGATTTTTTTGAAAATCCGGCCTTGCTCACTGGACAGTATCCGGCCAAGAATCCGGCCGGTAATCCGGCCAGATTCCGGCCGGATTCTGCTGTGCCAGGCCACTATTCAATGTTTTCGTTTTTCAATTTTTTTTTTCTTTTGATATTTGTGGCTTGTCCGAGCGCACTTTTACTTTCCTGAAATGTTCTAGATCGCGTGTAACTGCTCGTTAGTCCTGGCGAGAGCTGGGCAGGCAGTCCGCTAACCCCTTTGGTTCGCCTTAGGGGAAGGTGGGGCTGTTACAAGTGGTATCAGAGCCACTTCGCATGGTCTCTGCGCGGAGTGAGACTGGGCCAAGTGGTGTTGTGGTCCTAATTTCATGAATATGTCTAAGTGCTCGTTTGAGCATAAGTTATGAACCGGGCATGTGATAAGTGTACGAATCATTATCATGGGACTCGAGGAAGCTAGGTATGTATGTCGGGTAGGAATCTTTAATAAGGATGGTTTACTCTTGGGACCGGCCGGCTCGAGTTGTGAATTATCTTAGATGGGATTCTTGCGCCCGGATACGAAGGATATGAGGGCCTAGGTTAGAAAGGATTTGGTGAACTAGAAAGGCCATTCCTCGGGGGATCGTCTATGTTTGTTTCTGACTTGCCTGTATTTGACTCGACTGATTGTATATATGTGTGTGGCTTGATCTTGCTTGGCTTGTATATATATGTTTGTGATCCTGTTTGGATTGTATAACTATGTGTTATTGTGAAAGTTTTGAGTGTTACTTACATGCCTTGTTACTACTTTGGTTTAGTATTCTTGCCTAGACCAAGTAAACTTATGGAAGGTACACGGAGTGGTCGGGGACGTGGGCGCGGAACTAGACAACCCACACCGGTTAGGGGTACGGGGGAAACCTCTACTGGGCCCAATCTGGAACCGCAAGTAAACCCTAATGTGCAAATAGCTGCTGCTATGCAGCAAATGACAAACCTGCTAGCACAAGTAGTGCAGCAACAAGGCCAGAACCCAAACCCTAACCCCGGAAACCCTGGCCATCATGTCGAGGGTGAAGATAGAGCTCTCGAACGATTCCAAAAGTTCGCTCCGCCAAAGTTTGTTGGGGGACCCGACCCAGACGTTGCCGAAAGATGGCTTGAAAAGATGGTGGATATATTTGCAGCCCTACACTACCCTGACGAACGGCAGGTGACTTTTGCCGTGTTCCAGCTTGAGGGGGCAGCCCGTTCCTGGTGGAACGTAATCCGACAGAAATGGGAAAGGGAGCAGACACCCAGGACTTGGGTGAACTTCATTCGAGAGTTTAATGCGAAGTTTTTCCCTCCTCTAGTCCAGGAGAGGAAGGAGGACGAGTTCATTAGACTTCGTCAAGGGACTCAGACGGTGGCGGAATATGAGAGCCAGTTCACCCGCCTATCCAAATTTGCGCCCGAACTCATCATGACCGAGCAACGAAGAATACGGCGATTTGTCCAGGGCCTGAACGTAGAAATCCAGAAGGACCTCGTGGCTGCCCAAATTAACGCCTTCAGCGAAGCAGTGGAGAAGGCACAACGAGTAGAGAATGCTAGGCTCCAGGTGAAAAACTTCCAGGCGAAAAAGAGAGGATTTCCTGGAAGTAGTTCGGGGCAGGGGGATGAAAGTACCCCTCCCAAGTTTGGGCGGGGAACGGGAGGAGTAAGGATGCCGGGAGTATCACAAGAGAGCCCGTCAAGAGGAGGCTCGGCTTCTGCAGCACGCGGACCCTGCTGGTATTGCGGAAAATTAAACCACTCGGAGGACAATTGCTGGAAGAAAGGAGGAAAATGCTTGCTCTGTGGGAGTGCCGAACATCAAATTGCTAACTGTCCAGCTCGCCTGCGCGAGCGGCAAGGGACTCTGCCACCAACTACGACCAACCCTGCCCAGCCGAAGGGGGACAAGGATGGATCGAAAGTGTCCTCTCGGGTGTACTCCTTAGAACAACATCAAGTCTTTGACCCATTAGAGGACGTGGAAGGTAATAATTTACTGAACCTGGCCAGTGAAGGGGTACAGATCTGTTAGCTAAGTATAATGCTCAATTTAATCCTGGAATAGTCAATGATAAGGAATTTCGAGGACGAAATTCTTTTAAGGGGGAGAGAGTGTGAGAACCCGTATTTTCCCTAATAATTTTCCTAGGGTTTATTTGTGACGCCCCACATCTCCCTAAGGCGGACCAAAGGGTATCCGCGGACGCCTGCCCAGCTCTCGCCAGGACTCAAGCAAATCCATTCACTTTAGAACCGAACTAAACACTTCAAAGAGAGTAACATGAATACAATAATGCGGAAGCGTTCAAGCTTAACAAGTCACATAACGAGTAACCATTACATCAGTAATCGTAATACGACTTAAATTCAAAATACACGCCAGGGCCCAAACTATTCAAATCTACAATTACCAAAAGTATAACCCAAACCAGGGCCTAGTCAAAATATATAGCAGGAGTCTTAACAAGAGTACAACGGATGGTTTCTCCATACTTTTCCAAGGTTCGGTCCTGTTAAGGAAAACAAAACTATAGGGTGAGCTAAACGCTCGTGAGGCCAAGAACACACATGCAAGCACTTTGTTCAATTAGCAATCCCAAATCTAATAAATAAACCATGTCCCTTCAATAAACAATCATTCAAACAGGAAAAGAAATCAGAAACAATTCAAGGATACAATAGCTCTCAAGAGCTAAGTTCCACTCGCTCTGCCGAAGTCATTCGTATACCTTCCCGCATTGACCCTCCTGTCAACCGGGTCAGTATTTCCATTTCCGTAGATCACCACTTACTTCCCTCCGTCCACCGTACACCCCAAGGGCCCACAATGTCCATTATTGGGCGATACTCAACGAGTATGCCAAGCAAGACCTCTTATTAGGTCGAGCTTATATGTATCTCATGGCTCGCCCAAATCCCCGACCAAGCCCATTGCTGGCTCAAGTCTAAGGACGGCCTATGAGTTTGGGCGTCCCCCATTCATTTGAAAGTCGAGGAGGTTCACTCCAGCGACACAAGCATTCATAACATAACATTGCATTTCATTCATTCATTCAATACATTTCATTCATTCATTCGAAATTAGAACGAGTACGATAAAGTACGCACCCGCCCTTATTTTTAAAACTTTCAACAAATACCACAATAAGCAAGTATCAAATTTCACACACTTGACACTCACCGAGCAATTCAATAAGAATTATTTTCTGGGAGTTCAAGTGTCCACGGTGAGATCCTCTTGAAGGTCTCCTTGTGCGCCTGGCAATTAACAGTGGATAATCACACAATTAATCCACTTATCAAGAAGATTGTACACTAGTACAATCTAAGGATTATTTTGCAAAAAGGAACCTCAATTACACGTAAATCGAGGCTCAACTTGTCTTTTATTATGTACAATATTATTTGAGTTTTTATCATGAAAATCGTGAGTAAAACGTTTAAAAATATTAAAAGAATAAAGAGTTCTTGAGAAAACTCTATTTCTTTGAGATTGGAAAATTTTCAGTTTTACGATGAATCTTTGAAAAATCGTAACTCGCTCGGTATAAGTCGAGAATTGGAAAAATTTATACCGTTGGAAACCTTTTAGAAAGTACTATAAGTTCCTAGAAGACATTTTTCCATGAATCGAAGTGAAAAGTGGTCAAAAATGAGCTTGAAGACGCAGGGTTGGTTTTCATGGCAGAATTAAGTTGGATTTCGGCCAACTTTGGAAATTCGGCACGATTCACACGTTGTAAACCGGCCTCTGAAATTTGCAGCCCAATTAGTGTTACAAGTGAGGTTTATAACAAAACAAGCGGATCAAGAATCGGAGTTTCGAGTACCGAGATACGGTAGCCCGAAGTTTGGGAAATTCAAGACTGGAGAAGAATTTCCAGATTTGAACCTCCAACATGAGGAATTTAATTGGGTATCGAAACGAAATTGGATTGGTACCAAAATTGGCAGTATTTTACTCCCATATGAAAGGTACCACTCTATCAAATTTCAGGGAAAAATACTTTCGGTAAGATAGTTAATTAGTCAACCAAAGTTCAGGAAAATTATAAGGCAATCTGCCTTGAGACTTTCATTACCCATTTCAAAACGTTTAATCAAGCAAACTATAAAATCATGGTTCATTTGTGAGATAAAGGCCTAAGAAACATCCATAATGCCTTTGGTAAGTGTTTAGTATCAAGAACATCAATTAACAAGTTCACTCCAATATCTTGTTCCAAACCAGTCCAACATTAGGGTTTTTCCAAAACAGAGCAGTCCACTTGTTTCAGTCACAACTCCGTCAATTTAACTCAAAATCGAGCATGGCTTATGCCGTTGGAAAATACGTTCATAGGGGTAAAATATCACAGAAGAAATCATTTCCAAATTCGGCACCAATCTGGTTCAAAATCGGGCATCAAGTTGCTGCCTGAACACTTCATTCCATATGAACAGAGCAACAGGACATCGAACTTAAAACATTTGGTTCGGCTTGCTCACAAAGAATCAGAACGTGCATTATATACCAAATTAAATCCAGGAATGTCTAGTTTCCAACGCCACCAACGGCACATGATTTCGACATCCGAGGATAGAGTTATAGCCAAAATACTACCACTGGTCAGAATCATACGCGAACAGTTTTCCAGAATGCTAGTTTCTCAAGAAAAATTCATTTGCTCAATCAAACCTCAATATTTTTCAATGAAATTTTTCACACATCTAATACATCCTATAAACATCCAATTCAAGCCGTTAGACCATTAAAAATTGGCCTGGAAATGGCCGAACATGGCAGGGGCAAAATCGGGAATTTTAGCTTCTTACACCCAATGATGTTTCTACTAATTTCCCACCACTAATGCATCATTATAACCACTAAACCAACAATATAATCACCATCAATCATCACATCAGCAACAATAACTCAAGTGTGGGAATTCCAAGAGCCCACTAGAACATTTTACAACCATATCAAGCTAACCAAAAGCATGCATGAACTTAACAAGGTAAGATAGCTTCCAAACTTCAAGTTTTCAAGAGGGGATCATCACTTACTTTGGGTTGATGTTCAGCAGAATTTTCGGCCCTCTATTACCCCAGAAAAACCGTGCTTTCCAGCCCTTGTTTGCAGCTCAAAATGATCCTCAAGTGTCAAGCTAGGTGTGGTGCACGTTTGGTTAAATTTGGAGATGATTTGGAGTGGTTTTGAGTGAGATTAGTGAGCAGAAATTTTGTTGCAAATGAGTTAGAGAGAGGAGGGAGCTGGTCGGCAATGAGGAGAGAGAAGATGGAGGGAAATCTGATTTCCTTTAGCTTCCAAGAGAAGGTGAAATAAGTGGTGGTAATTTACCCAAAAGTCAACTCTCATTAGGGGCCGTTTGGTGCGATTACGGCTCGATTTTCTCGCGCGTTTGGTTCACTAGTGCACTAAACCTCTAATGCATATATATTCATGTAAATATTCTTCACTCTTAATTGTCTCGAAATAAGGGTCTAAAGTCCCTCAAATGAAGTCGCGCGTGTGAAAACGCGTACCGTCAATTTTACCGCTATAACGCGAAACTTCCGAGAAATTCTTATAACGATAGCACTATTAACTATCACTTGAGTTTTTATTCATAATATTACCTATTTTAGGACCATAGTACGAGTCTCTAATATTCCAAGCTTATTGTACTACTACGCGGATAAAATCTCCAAGTACTATTCGCTATTTTTACTAAACGCGCCCTAGGAAATTATTTTTTTGAACGAGTCACTTTAAAAATATAACGAAATTATATTACCATGTATTTAGGTCTAATATGACTAGAAAATATTCCTTGGGATAAAAATCCAATTAAATAATTTATTAAGCCAAAAATTAGGCATAAAATAATAGTTTTTACGGGTCCTCACATTATTTCCTTTAATGGCATGTTTTCTGCATTTTCTGGCTTAGGAAAATTCTCCTGGTGAATTTTATGAGTAATTATAGTTTTTAGATGATTTTTCTTGTATTGGAGAGTTTTTGAGAAATTACGGATATATAATGGACGTGGGCCCCACTAGTGCGAAAAGTTCGAAAAAATTCGGCCAATAAGGTTAAGTTTCGGATACTGGTTGAAATTTATCGGGTGTTAAGAGATAAGTGGAGGATGAGATGTGATTGATGTGAGAGGAAACAAAAGGATAGAAATGCATTTAATGGAGTGACAAGTGTCACACTTCTATTGGTTGAAGCCTAAGACAACTATTCACCTTTTTACCTTTCTTTACCATTTGATTAAATATCTCAAAATTGACTAAAAAATCACCATTTCTTTCTCTATGTTGGCCGGCCACCTTGAGCTCAAGAAGGAAGAAACCTCTTCAAAATTTTAGCTACCATCTAGTGCAAATCATCCAAACCAATTGCTTACAATTGTTTCTACTCCATAAAATCCCTCCATTTGGTGCTAGTAAGTGATTTTGTGGAAGTGTTCAAGGAAGCTAAGGTGTCCATTAACTCCTCTTCTCTTGTTTACTAGGTGAGTGGTGATTGACCTTCCTCCTATACTTAATGATGCTTAATTTGTGTCTAGTGGTGGCTAAAGTGCTGAAATTTGTGGTTTATTTCTTGGTTTGAGAGGAATTGGTGAAGTTTTCAATTTATTGATGAATTTTCTGGTTTAATGTGATCATGATGTTGTGGTTATTTATGATGGTTGGTAATGAGGGGTAATGACTCTAGTAGGTGTAAATGATTGGTAATTGCAACCAATTTTGGGTTTGGAAGGAATTTGAGAAAGTTAGGGTTTCATAACCCCCTTTTCTGTCCGGTTTTGTATCATATGGTTAGAGGACGAATTGGCCTTTGCTTAAAAAATTAAAGTTGTAGGTATTGATATGTTTGAGGCGTCTGTACAATTTCAGGTCATTTGGAGTAGTGTAGAGTGAGAAATGTCAATTTTACTGATGCTGTTCTGGGTTCTTCAGGATGGCCGAACTGCGCCTGTTATTGGCTGTTTTGACTGGAATTTCTTTGGATTTGGTTGTTGAGGTCTTCTGATGAAATGTAGCTTGATGTCATAGCTATCATATACCTTTGGAATGTCTGCATTTGGACCTGTATAGACTGAGTTGGACTAATTACAGCTTAGTGTAATTTGTAAACCTGCAATTACGGTTCTGGTTTGGTATTTTGCATATTTGACCTGGTTGTGCTAGGATTTGGACTGAGTGGCCTTCTACATTGTTGTAGCCCTGTCTTTTAGCTTCGAGATGGTGGGTCTTGCACCCTCATCCGATAAGCGTAGCACAACTTGTGCCATTACCGCATATTGAGGACAAAACTGTTTTTGTTGCTAGGCCAAATGAGTTACATTTCCTGATTTTCTGGTTTGCTATAATGCTTGTATATGTTTATAAAACCCTATTGTGGTTGTGATTGGCATTGCTTTATGACTCGTTATCGAATCTCATTGTACTTGTTTACGTGTTCTAGGGCGTGACGGTGGTTCACGACATTCTCTTGACGGAAGTGCTTGAAACAACACTTAATTGATAAGTGAGTATACTACTGACTTTAATGGTACAATGTGGCTTTGTTATATGTGAATTTGATGCCTTGAAGGCTTATTTGGCTATTGGAAGTGATTGAGGTGAGGGTGTACTTGACCGCCCTCACCCCCTTGGGATTCCATTCATGACTGTTTACCGTTTCACTGAAATACTGCACTTGCTATATGAGATATTGAATTCCATTAATGGAAAACTGATTTGGTGTCGTTTGGACGAATATCCAACGGCCTTACTGTATTACTGAGCTCAACCCCGTAGGTAGTTAATTGAATCGAGCCGGCGAGGGCTTGGTCGTGAAAATTGACATGCCACGGGGACTGTACTGGGGAATCTTGTAGTAATGAGACTCTTGGTTCCGGTATACTCGAGTATTACCAAAAGCTACTGATTGGAGTGCGGGCCCGGTTGGGGTATGTTTGGTGGAAGGAATGGGAGTGAAGTGGGTTCTACGGTTGGTACTCATAAACGTTGACGGAGAGTCAATGAGATCGGATCAAGAATGTAAGCGTGGAAATGGGCTCTTGAGAGCCGTCCGTATCCTTTTACTGATTTGTTTTATTCCTTAATTGTGTACTTGAAATGAAAGGTTATGCTTAAGTGATCTTTGTTGCTTATGTGGTAGTAACTCACTGGGCTTAAGCTCATTCCGTTCCATTTGTTTTCCTTACAAGAAATGACCACTTTTGGAAAAGGTTGTGTTAGTTGGTTGTCAAGTTGAGCCCATGTAAATGTCTTTTGAATAGCTCTTTGAATGAAACCCTAATTTGTATTGGGTTCTATTTCTTTTGATTGGCAAACCGAACATGTATATCCATGATGAATCGTTTTGATATGCCGCTTTGGCTTTTGGCTTGTAAATGTTACATTTCAATGTATATGTGTTTGGTTGACATTTGGTTGGATTTCGGATTAACTCGTATTTCAAACGGCGAAAGAAAAATTTCTGGCGGGAATGAACAGGGCCAAATCCGGCCAGGAATCCGGCCAGAAATTGGCCGGATTGTCGGCCGGATTGCCTTGGGATTTTTTTGAAAATCCGGCCTTGCTCACTGGACAGTATCCGGCCAAGATTCCGGCCGGTAATCCGGCCAGATTCCGGCCGGATTCTGCTGTGCCAGGCCACTATTCATCGTTTTCGTTTTTCAATTTTTTTTTCTTTTGATATTTGTGGCTTGTCCGAGCGCACTTTTACTTTCCTGAAATGTTCTAGATCGCGTGTAACTGCTCGTTAGTCCTGGCGAGAGTTGGGCAGGCAGTCCGCTATCCCCTTTGGTTCGCCTTAGGGGAAGGTGGGGCTGTTACAAGTGGTATCAGAGCCACTTCGCGTGGTCTCTGCGCGGAGTGAGACTGGGCCAAGTGGTGTTGTGGTCCTAATTTCATGAATATGTCTAAGTGCTCGTTTGAGCATAAGTTATGAACCGGGCATGTGATAAGTGTACGAATCATTATCATGGGACTCGAGGAAGCTAGGTATGTATGTCGGGTAGGAATCTTTAATAAGGATGGTTTACTCTTGGGACCGGCCGGCTCGAGTTGTGAATTATCTTAGATGGGATTCTTGCGCCCGGATACGAAGGATATGAGGGCCTAGGTTAGAAAGGATTTGGTGAACTAGAAAGGCCATTCCTCGGGGGATCGTCTATGTTTGTTTCTGACTTGCCTGTACTTGACTCGACTGATTGTATATATGTGTGTGGCTTGATCTTGCTTGGCTTGTATATATATGTTTGTGATCATGTTTGGATTGTATAACTATGTGTTATTGTGAAAGTTTTGAGTGTTACTTACATGCCTTGTTACTACTTTGGTTTAGTATTCTTGCCTAGACCAAGTAAACTTATGGAAGGTACACGGAGTGGTCGGGGACGTGGGCGCGGAACTAGACAACCCACACCGGTTAGGGGTACGGGGGAAACCTCTACTGGGCCCAATCTGGAACCGCAAGTAAACCCTAATGTGCAAATAGCTGCTGCTATGCAGCAAATGACAAACCTGCTAGCACAAGTAGTGCAGCAACAAGGCCAGAACCCAAACCCTAACCCCGGAAACCCTGGCCATCATGTCGAGGGTGAAGATAGAGCTCTCGAACGATTCCAAAAGTTCGCTCCGCCAAAGTTTGTTGGGGGACCCGACCCAGACGTTGCCGAAAGATGGCTTGAAAAGATGGTGGATATATTTGCAGCCCTACACTACCCTGACGAACGGCAGGTGACTTTTTCCGTGTTCCAGCTTGAGGGGGCAGCCCGTTCCTGGTGGAACGTAATCCGACAGAAATGGGAAAGGGAGCAGACACCCAGGACTTGGGTGAACTTCATTCGAGAGTTTAATGTGAAGTTTTTCCCTCCTCTAGTCCAGGAGAGGAAGGAGGACGAGTTCATTAGACTTCGTCAAGGGACTCAGACGGTGGCGGAATATGAGAGCCAGTTCACCCGCCTATCCAAATTTGCGCCCGAACTCATCATGACCGAGCAACGAAGAATACGGCGATTTGTCCAGGGCCTGAACGTAGAAATCCAGAAGGACCTCACGGCTGCCCAAATTAACGCCTTCAGCGATGTAGTGGAGAAGGCACAACGAGTAGAGAATGCTAGGCTCCAGGTGAAAAACTTCCAGGCGAAAAAGAGAGGATTTCCTGGAAGTAGTTCGGGGCAGGGGGATGAAAGTACCCCTCCCAAGTTTGGGCGGGGAACGGGAGGAGTAAGGATGCCGGGAGTATCACAAGAGAGCCCGTCAAGAGGAGGCTCGGCTTCTGCAGCACGCGGACCCTGCTGGTATTGCGG
This sequence comes from Coffea eugenioides, assembly GCF_003713205.1. NCBI lineage: Eukaryota > Viridiplantae > Streptophyta > Magnoliopsida > Gentianales > Rubiaceae > Coffea > Coffea eugenioides. The sequence goes on from NC_040035.1 coordinate 28,044,327, forward strand.
AAAATTAAACCACTCGGAGGACAATTGCTGGAAGAAAGGAGGAAAATGCTTGCTCTGTGGGAGTGCTGAACATCAAATTGCTAACTGTCCAGCTCGCCTGCGCGAGCGGCAAGGGACTCTGCCACCAACTACGACCAACCCTGCCCAGCCGAAGGGGGACAAGGATGGATCGAAAGTGTCCTCTCGGGTGTACTCCTTAGAACAACATCAAGTCTTTGACCCATTAGAGGACGTGGAAGGTAATAATTTACTGAACCTGGCCAGTGAAGGGGTACAGATCTGTTAGCTAAGTATAATGCTCAATTTAATCCTGGAGTAGTCAATGATAAGGAATTTCGAGGACGAAATTCTTTTAAGGGGGAGAGAGTGTGAGAACCCTTTATTTTCCCTAATAATTTTCCTAGGGTTTATTTCCTTTAATGGCATGTTTTCTGCATTTTCTGGCATAGGAAAAGTCTCCTGGTGAATTTTATGAGTAATTATAGTTTTTAGATGATTTTTCTCGTATTGGAGAGTTTTTGAGAAATTACGGATATATAATGGACGTGGGCCCCACTAGTGCGAAAAGTTCGGAAAAATTCGGCCAACAAGGTTAAGTTTCGGATACTGGTTGAAATTTATCGGGTGTTAAGAGATAAGTGGAGGATGAGATGTGATTGATGTGAGAGGAAACAAAAGGATAGAAATGCATTTAATGGAGTGACAAGTGTCACACTTCTATTGGTTGAAGCCTAAGACAACTATTCACCTTTTTACCTTTCTTTACCATTTGATTAAATATCTCAAAATTGACTAAAAAATCACCATTTCTTTCTCTATGTTGGCCGGCCACCTTGAGCTCAAGAAGGAAGAAACCTCTTCAAAATTTTAGCTACCATCTAGTGCAAATCATCCAAACCAATTGCTTACAATTGTTTCTACTCCATAAAATCCCTCCATTTGGTGCTAGTAAGTGATTTTGTGGAAGTGTTCAAGGAAGCTAAGGTGTCCATTAACTCCTCTTCTCTTGTTTACTAGGTGAGTGGTGATTGACCTTCCTCCTATACTTAATGATGCTTAATTTGTGCCTAGTGGTGGCTAAAGTGCTGAAATTTGTGGTTTATTTCTTGGTTTGAGAGGAATTGGTGAAGTTTTCAATTTATTGATGAATTTTCTGGTTTAATGTGATCATGATGTTGTGGTTATTTATGATGGTTGGTAATGAGGGGTAATGACTCTAGTAGGTGTAAATGATTGGTAATTGCAACCAATTTTGGGTTTGGAAGGAATTTGAGAAAGTTAGGGTTTCATAACCCCCTTTTCTGTCCGGTTTTGTATCATATGGTTAGAGGACGAATTGGCCTTTGCTTAAAAAATGAAAGTTGTAGGTATTGATGTTTTTGAGGCGTCTGTACAATTTCAGGTCATTTGGAGTAGTGTAGAGTGAGAAATGTCGATTTTACTGATGCTGTTCTGGGTTCTTCAGGATGGCCGAACTGCGCCTGTTATTGGCTGTTTTGACTGGAATTTCTTTGGATTTGGTTGTTGAGGTCTTCTGATGAAATGTATCTTGATGTCATAGCTATCATATTCCTTTGGAATTTCTGCATTTGGACCTGTATAGACTGAGTTGGACTAATTACAGCTTAGTGTAATTTGTAAACCTGCAATTACGGTTCTGGTTTGGTATTTTGCATATTTGACCTAGTTGTGCTAGGATTTGGACTGAGTGGACTTCTACATTGTTGTAGCCCTGTCTTTTAGGTTCGAGATGGTGGGTCTTGCACCCTCATCCGATAAGCGTAACGCAACTTGTGCCATTACCGCATATTGAGGACAAAACTGTTTTTGTTGCTAGGCCAAATGAGTTACATTTCCTGATTTTCTGGTTTGCTATAATGCTTGTATATGTTTATAAAACCCTATTGGGGTTGTGATTGGCATTGCTTTATGACTCGTTATCGAGTCTCATTGTACTTGTTTACGTGTTCTAGGGCGTGACGGTGGTTCACGACATTCTCTTGACGGAAGTGCTTGAAACAACACTTAATTGATAAGTGAGTATACTACTCACTTTAATGGTACAATGTGGCTTTGTTATATGTGAATTTGATGCCTTGAAGGCTTATTTGGCTATTGGAAGTGATTGAGGTGAGGGTGTACTTGACCGCCCTCACCCCCTTGTGATTCCATTCATGACTGTTTACCGTTTCACTGAAATACTGCACTTGCTATATGAGATATTGAATTCCATTCATGGAAAACTGATTTGGTGTCGTTTGGACGAATATCCAACGGCCTTACTGTATTACTGAGCTCAACCCCGTAGGTAGTCAATTGAATCGAGCCGGCGAGGGCTTGGTCGTGAAAATTGACATGCCACGGGGACTGTACTGGGGAATCTTGTAGTAATGAGACTCTTGGTTCCGGTATACTCGAGTATTACCAAAAGCTACTGATTGGAGTGCGGGCCCGGTTGGGGTATGTTTGGTGGAAGGAATGGGAGTGAAGTGGGTTCTACGGTTGGTACTCATAAACGTTGACGGAGAGTCAATGAGATCGGATCAAGAATGTAAGCGTGGAAATGGGCTCTTGAGAGCCGTCCGTATCCTTTTACTGATTTGTTTTATTCCTTAATTGTGTACTTGAAATGAAAGGTTATGCTTAAGTGATCTTTGTTGCTTATGTGGTAGTAACTCACTGGGCTTAAGCTCATTCCGTTCCATTTGTTTTCCTTACAGGAAATGACCACTTTTGGAAAAGGTTGTGTTAGTTGGTTGTCAAGTTGAGCCCATGTAAATGTCTTTTGAATAGCTCTTTGAATGAAACCCTAATGTGTATTGGGTTCAATTTCTTTTGATTGGCAAACCGAACATGTATATCCATGATGAATCGTTTTGATATGCCGCTTTGGCTTTTGGCTTGTAAATGTTACATTTCAATGTATATGTGTTTGGTTGACATTTGGTTGGATTTCGGATTAACTCGTATTTCAAACGGCGAAAGAAAAATTTCTGGCGGGAATGAACAGGGCCAAATCCGGCCAGGAATCCGGCCAGAAATTGGCCGGATTGTCGGCCGGATTGCCTTGGGATTTTTTTGAAAATCCGGCCTTGCTCACTGGACAGTATCCGGCCAAGAATCCGGCCGGTAATCCGGCCAGATTCCGGCCGGATTCTGCTGTGCCAGGCCACTATTCATCGTTTTCGTTTTTCAATTTTTTTTTTCTTTTGATATTTGTGGCTTGTCCGAGCGCACTTTTACTTTCCTGAAATGTTCTAGATCGCGTGTAACTGCTCGTTAGTCCTGGCGAGAGCTGGGCAGGCAGTCCGCTAACCCCTTTGGTTCGCCTTAGGGGAAGGTGGGGCTGTTACAAGTGGTATCAGAGCCACTTCGCATAGTCTCTGCGCGGAGTGAGACTGGGCCAAGTGGTGTTGTGGTCCTAATTTCATGAATATGTCTAAGTGCTCGTTTGAGCATAAGTTATGAACCGGGCATGTGATAAGTGTACGAATCATTATCATGGGACTCGAGGAAGCTAGGTATGTATGTCGGGTAGGAATCTTTAATAAGGATGGTTTACTCTTGGGACCAGCCGGCTCGAGTTGTGAATTATCTTAGATGGGATTCTTGCGCCCGGATACGAAGGATATGAGGGCCTAGGTTAGAAAGGATTTGGTGAACTAGAAAGGCCATTCCTCGGGGGATCGTCTATGTTTGTTTCTGACTTGCCTGTACTTGACTCGACTGATTGTATATATGTGTGTGGCTTGATCTTGCTTGGCTTGTATATATATGTTTGTGATCCTGTTTGGATTGTATAACTATGTGTTATTGTGAAAGTTTTGAGTGTTACTTACATGCCTTGTTACTACTTTGGTTTAGTATTCTTGCCTAGACCAAGTAAACTTATGGAAGGTACACGGAGTGGTCGGGGACGTGGGCGCGGAACTAGACAACCCACACCGGTTAGGGGTACGGGGGAAACCTCTACTGGGCCCAATCTGGAACCGCAAGTAAACCCTAATGTGCAAATAGCTGCTGCTATGCAGCAAATGACAAACCTGCTAGCACAAGTAGTGCAGCAACAAGGCCAGAACCCAAACCCTAACCCCGGAAACCCTGGCCATCATGTCGAGGGTGAAGATAGAGCTCTCGAACGATTCCAAAAGTTCGCTCCGCCAAAGTTTGTTGGGGGACCCGACCCAGACGTTGCCGAAAGATGACTTGAAAAGATGGTGGATATATTTGCAGCCCTACACTACCCTGACGAACGGCAGGTGACTTTTGCCGTGTTCCAGCTTGAGGGGGCAGCCCGTTCCTGGTGGAACGTAATCCGACAGAAATGGGAAAGGGAGCAGACACCCAGGACTTGGGTGAACTTCATTCGAGAGTTTAATGCGAAGTTTTTCCCTCCTCTAGTCCAGGAGAGGAAGGAGGACGAGTTCATTAGACTTCGTCAAGGGACTCAGACGGTGGCGGAATATGAGAGCCAGTTCACCCGCCTATCCAAATTTGCGCCCGAACTCATCATGACCGAGCAACGAAGAATACGACGATTTGTCCAGGGCCTGAACGTAGAAATCCAGAAGGACCTCGTGGCTGCCCAAATTAACGCCTTCAGCGAAGCAGTGGAGAAGGCACAACGAGTAGAGAATGCTAGGCTCCAGGTGAAAAACTTCCAGGCGAAAAAGAGAGGATTTCCTGGAAGTAGTTCGGGGCAGGGGGATGAAAGTACCCCTCCCAAGTTTGGGCGGGGAACGGGAGGAGTAAGGATGCCGGGAGTATCACAAGAGAGCCCGTCAAGAGGAGGCTCGGCTTCTGCAGCACGCGGACCCTGCTGGTATTGCGGAAAATTAAACCACTCGGAGGACAATTGCTGGAAGAAAGGAGGAAAATGCTTGCTCTGTGGGAGTGCCGAACATCAAATTGCTAACTGTCCAGCTCGCCTGCGCGAGCGGCAAGGGACTCTGCCACCAACTACGACCAACCCTGCCCAGCCGAAGGGGGACAAGGATGGATCGAAAGTGTCCTCTCGGGTGTACTCCTTAGAACAACATCAAGTCTTTGACCCATTAGAGGACGTGGAAGGTAATAATTTACTGAACCTGGCCAGTGAAGGGGTACAGATCTGTTAGCTAAGTATAATGCTCAATTTAATCCTGGAATAGTCAATGATAAGGAATTTCGAGGACGAAATTCTTTTAAGGGGGAGAGAGTGTGAGAACCCGTATTTTCCCTAATAATTTTCCTAGGGTTTATTTGTGACGCCCCACATCTCCCTAAGGCGGACCAAAGGGTATCCGCGGACGCCTGCCCAGCTCTCGCCAGGACTCAAGCAAATCCATTCACTTTAGAACCGAACTAAACACTTCAAAGAGAGTAACATGAATACAATAATGCGGAAGCGTTCAAGCTTAACAAGTCACATAACGAGTAACCATTACATCAGTAATCGTAATACGACTTAAATTCAAAATACACGTCAGGGCCCAAACTATTCAAATCTACAATTTCCAAAAGTATAACCCAAACCAGGGCCTAGTCAAAATATATAGCAGGAGTCTTAACAAGAGTACAACGGATGGTTTCTCCATACTTTTCCAAGGTTCGGTCCTGTTAAGGAAAACAAAACTATAGGGTGAGCTAAACGCTCGTGAGGCCAAGAACACACATGCAAGCACTTTGTTCAATTAGCAATCCCAAATCTAATAAATAAACCATGTCCCTTCAATAAACAATCATTCAAACAGGAAAAGAAATCAGAAACAATTCAAGGATACAATAGCTCTCAAGAGCTAAGTTCCACTCGCTCTGCCGAAGTCATTCGTATACCTTCCCGCATTGACCCTCCTGTCAACCGGGTCGGTATTTCCATTTCCGTAGATCACCACTTACTTCCCTCCGTCCACCGTACACCCCAAGGGCCCACAATGTCCATTATTGGGCGATACTCAACGAGTATGCCAAGCAAGACCTCTTATTAGGTCGAGCTTATATGTATCTCATGGCTCGCCCAAATCCCCGACCAAGCCCATTGCTGGCTCAAGTCTAAGGACGGCCTATGAGTTTGGGCGTCCCCCATTCATTTGAAAGTCGAGGAGGTTCACTCCAGCGACACAAGCATTCATAACATAACATTGCATTTCATTCATTCATTCAATACATTTCATTCATTCATTCGAAATTAGAACGAGTACGATAAAGTACGCACCCGCCCTTATTTTTAAAACTTTCAACAAATACCACAATAAGCAAGTATCAAATTTCACACACTTGACACTCACCGAGCAATTCAATAAGAATTATTTTCTGGGAGTTCAAGTGTCCACGGTGAGATCCTCTTGAAGGTCTCCTTGTGCGCCTGGCAATTAACAGTGGATAATCACACAATTAATCCACTTATCAAGAAGATTGTACACTAGTACAATCTAAGGATTATTTTGCAAAAAGGAACCTCAATTACACGTAAATCGAGGCTCAACTTGTCTTTTATTATGTACAATATTATTTGAGTTTTTATCATGAAAATCGTGAGCAAAACGTTTAAAAATATTAAAAGAATAAAGAGTTCTTGAGAAAACTCTATTTCTTTGAGATTGGAAAATTTTCAGTTTTACGATGAATCTTTGAAAAATCGTAACTCGCTCGGTATAAGTCGAGAATTGGAAAAATTTATACCGTTGGAAACCTTTTAGAAAGTACTATAAGTTCCTAGAAGACATTTTTCCATGAATCGAAGTGAAAAGTGGTCAAAAATGAGCTTGAAGACGCAGGGTTGGTTTTCATGGCAGAATTAAGTTGGATTTCGGCCAACTTTGGAAATTCGGCACGATTCACACGTTGTAAACCGGCCTCTGAAATTTGCAGCCCAATTAGTGTTACAAGTGAGGTTTATAACAAAACAAGCGGATCAAGAATCGGAGTTTCGAGTACCGAGATACGGTAGCCCGAAGTTTGGGAAATTCAAGACTGGAGAAGAATTTCCAGATTTGAACCTCCAACATGAGGAATTTAATTGGGTATCGAAACGAACTTGGATTGGTACCAAAATTGGCAGTATTTTACTCCCATATGAAAGGTACCACTCTATCAAATTTCAGGGAAAAATACTTTCGGTAAGATAGTTAATTAGTCAACCAAAGTTCAGGAAAATTATAAGGCAATCTGCCTTGAGACTTTCATTACCCATTTCAAAACGTTTAATCAAGCAAACTATAAAATCATGGTTCATTTGTGAGATAAAGGCCTACGAAACATCCATAATGCCTTTGGTAAGTGTTTAGTATCAAGAACATCAATTAACAAGTTCACTCCAATATCTTGTTCCAAACCAGTCCAACATTAGGGTTTTTCCAAAACAGAGCAGTCCACTTGTTTCAGTCACAACTCCGTCAATTTAACTCAAAATCGAGCATGGCTTACGCCGTTGGAAAATACGTTCATAGGGGTAAAATATCACAAAAGAAATCATTTCCAAATTCGGCACCAATCTGGTTCAAAATCGGGCATCAAGTTGCTGCCTGAACACTTCATTCCAGATGAACAGAGCAACAGGACAGCGAACTTAAAACATTTGGTTCGGATATGTTTGTATATGTTTATAAAACCCTATTGTGGTTGTGATTGGCATTGCTTTATGACTCGTTATCGAATCTCATTGTACTTGTTTACGTGTTCTAGGGCGTGACGGTGGTTCACGACATTCTCTTGACGGAAGTGCTTGAAACCACACTTAATTGATAAGTGAGTATACTACTCACTTTAATGGTACAATGTGGCTTTGTTATATGTGAATTTGATGCCTTGAAGGCTTATTTGGCTATTTGAAGTGATTGAGGTGAGGGTGTACTTGACCGCCCTCACCCCCTTGTGATTCCATTCATGACTGTTTACCGTTTCACTGAAATACTGCACTTGCTATATGAGATATTGAATTCCATTAATGGAAAACTGATTTGGTGTCGTTTGGACGAATATCCAACGGCCTTACTGTATTACTGAGCTCAACCCCGTAGGTAGTTAATTGAATCGAGCCGGCGAGGGCTTGGTCGTGAAAATTGACATGCCACGGGGACTGTACTGGGGAATCTTGTAGTAATGAGACTCTTGGTTCCGGTATACTCGAGTATTACCAAAAGCTACTGATTGGAGTGCGGGCCCGGTTGGGGTATGTTTGGTGGAAGGAATGGGAGTGAAGTGGGTTCTACGGTTGGTACTCATAAACGTTGACGGAGAGTCAATGAGATCGGATCAAGAATGTAAGCGTGGAAATGGGCTCTTGAGAGCCGTCCGTATCCTTTTACTGATTTGTTTTATTCCTTAATTGTGTACTTGAAATGAAAGGTTATGCTTAAGTGATCTTTGTTGCTTATGTGGTAGTAACTCACTGGGCTTAAGCTCATTCCGTTCCATTTGTTTTCCTTACAGGAAATGACCACTTTTGGAAAAGGTTGTGTTAGTTGGTTGTCAAGTTGAGCCCATGTAAATGTCTTTTGAATAGCTCTTTGAATGAAACCCTAATTTGTATTGGGTTCAATTTCTTTTGATTGGCAAACCGAACATGTATATCCATGATGAATCGTTTTGATATGCCGCTTTGGCTTTTGGCTTGTAAATGTTACATTTCAATGTATATGTGTTTGGTTGACATTTGGTTGGATTTCGGATTAACTCGTATTTCAAACGGCGAAAGAAAAATTTCTGGCGGGAATGAACAGGGCCAAATCCGGCCAGAAATTGGCCGGATTGTCGGCCGGATTGCCTTGGGATTTTTTTGAAAATCCGGCCTTGCTCACTGGACAGTATCCGGCCAAGATTCCGGCCGGTAATCCGGCCGGATTCTGCTGTGCCAGGCCACTATTCATCGTTTTCGTTTTTCAATTTTTTTTTCTTTTGATATTTGTGGCTTGTCCGAGCGCACTTTTACTTTCCTGAAATGTTCTAGATCGCGTGTAACTGCTCGTTAGTCCTGGCGAGAGTTGGGTAGGCAGTCCGCTATCCCCTTTGGTTCGCCTTAGGGGAAGGTGGGGCTGTTACAAGTTGTATCAGAGCCACTTCGCGTGGTCTCTGCGCGGAGTGAGACTGGGCCAAGTGGTGTTGTGGTCCTAATTTCATGAATATGTCTAAGTGCTCGTTTGAGCATAAGTTATGAACTGGGCATGTGATAAGTGTACGAATCATTATCATGGGACTCGAGGAAGCTAGGTATGTATGTCGGGTAGGAATCTTTAATAAGGATGGTTTACTCTTGGGACCGGCCGGCTCGAGTTGTGAATTATCTTAGATGGGATTCTTGCGCCCGGATACGAAGGATATGAGGGCCTAGGTTAGAAAGGATTTGGTGAACTAGAAAGGCCATTCCTCGGGGGATCGTCTATGTTTGTTTCTGACTTGCCTGTACTTGACTCGACTGATTGTATATATGTGTGTGGCTTGATCTTGCTTGGCTTGTATATATATGTTTGTGATCCTGTTTGGATTGTATAACTATGTGTTATTGTGAAAGTTTTGAGTGTTACTTACATGCCTTGTTACTACTTTGGTTTAGTATTCTTGCCTAGACCAAGTAAACTTATGGAAGGTACACGGAGTGGTCGGGGACGTGGGCGCGGAACTAGACAACCCACACCGGTTAGGGGTACGGGGGAAACCTCTACTGGGCCCAATCTGGAACCGCAAGTAAACCCTAATGTGCAAATAGCTGCTGCTATGCAGCAAATGACAAACCTGCTAGCACAAGTAGTGCAGCAACAAGGCCAGAACCCAAACCCTAACCCCGAAAACCCTGGCCATCATGTCGAGGGTGAAGATAGAGCTCTCGAACGATTCCAAAAGTTCGCTCCGCCAAAGTTTGTTGGGGGACCCGACCCAGACGTTGCCGAAAGATGGCTTGAAAAGATGGTGGATATATTTGCAGCCCTACACTACCCTGACGAACGGCAGGTGACTTTTTCCGTGTTCCAGCTTGAGGGGGCAGCCCGTTCCTGGTGGAACGTAATCCGACAGAAATGGGAAAGGGAGCAGACACCCAGGACTTGGGTGAACTTCATTCGAGAGTTTAATGCGAAGTTTTTCCCTCCTCTAGTCCAGGAGAGGAAGGAGGACGAGTTCATTAGACTTCGTCAAGGGACTCAGACGGTGGCGGAATATGAGAGCCAGTTCACCCGCCTATCCAAATTTGCGCCCGAACTCATCATGACCGAGCAACGAAGAATACGGCGATTTGTCCAGGGCCTGAACGTAGAAATCCAGAAGGACCTCGCGGCTGCCCAAATTAACGCCTTCAGCGAAGTAGTGGAGAAGGCACAACGAGTAGAGAATGCTAGGCTCCAGGTGAAAAACTTCCAGGCGAAAAAGAGAGGATTTCCTGGAAGTAGTTCGGGGCAGGGGGATGAAAGTACCCCTCCCAAGTTTGGGCGGGGAACGGGAGGAGTAAGGATGCCGGGAGTATCACAAGAGAGCCCGTCAAGAGGAGGCTCGGCTTCTGCAGCACGCGGACCCTGCTGGTATTGCGGAAAATTAAACCACTCGGAGGACAATTGCTGGAAGAAAGGAGGAAAATGCTTGCTCTGTGGGAGTGCTGAACATCAAATTGCTAACTGTCCAGCTCGCCTGCGCGAGCGGCAAGGGACTCTGCCACCAACTACGACCAACCCTGCCCAGCCGAAGGGGGACAAGGATGGATCGAAAGTGTCCTCTCGGGTGTACTCCTTAGAACAACATCAAGTCTTTGACCCATTAGAGGACGTGGAAGGTAATAATTTACTGAACCTGGCCAGTGAAGGGGTACAGATCTGTTAGCTAAGTATAATGCTCAATTTAATCCTGGAGTAGTCAATGATAAGGAATTTCGAGGACGAAATTCTTTTAAGGGGGATAGAGTGTGAGAACCCGTATTTTCCCTAATAATTTTCCTAGGGTTTGTTTCCTTTAATGGCATGTTTTCTGCATTTTCTGGCATAGGAAAATTCTCCTGGTGAATTTTATGAGTAATTATAGTTTTTAGATGATTTTTCTCGTATTGGAGAGTTTTTGAGAAATTACGGATATATAATGGACGTGGGCCCCACTAGTGCGAAAAGTTCGGAAAAATTCGGCCAATAAGGTTAAGTTTCGGATACTGGTTGAAATTTATCGGGTGTTAAGAGATAAGTGGAGGATGAGATGTGATTGATGTGAGAGGAAACAAAAGGATAGAAATGCATTTAATGGAGTGACAAGTGTCACACTTCTATTGGTTGAAGCCTAAGACAACTATTCACCTTTTTACCTTTCTTTACCATTTGATTAAATATCTCAAAATTGACTAAAAAATCACCATTTCTTTCTCTATGTTGGCCGGCCACCTTGAGCTCAAGAAGGAAGAAACCTCTTCAAAATTTTAGCTACCATCTAGTGCAAATCATCCAAACCAATTGCTTACAATTGTTTCTACTCCATAAAATCCCTCCATTTGGTGCTAGTAAGTGATTTTGTGGAAGTGTTCAAGGAAGCTAAGGTGTCCATTAACTCCTCTTCTCTTGTTTACTAGGTGAGTGGTGATTGACCTTCCCCCTATACTTAATGATGCTTAATTTGTGCCTAGTGGTGGCTAAAGTGCTGAAATTTGTGGTTTATTTCTTGGTTTGAGAGGAATTGGTGAAGTTTTCAATTTATTGATGAATTTTCTGGTTTAATGTGATCATGATGTTGTGGTTATTTATGATGGTTGGTAATGAGGGGTAATGACTCTAGTAGGTGTAAATGATTGGTAATTGCAACCAATTTTGGGTTTGGAAGGAATTTGAGAAAGTTAGGGTTTCATAACCCCCTTTTCTGTCCGGTTTTGTATCATATGGTTAGAGGACGAATTGGCCTTTTCTTAAAAAATGAAAGTTGTAGGTATTGATGTGTTTGAGGCGCCTGTAAAAGTTCAGGTCATTTGGAGTAGTGTAGAGTGAGAAATGTCGATTTTACTGATGCTGTTCTGGGTTCTTCAGGATGGCCGAACTGCGCCTGTTATTGGCTGTTTTGACTGGAATTTCTTTGGATTTGGTTGTTGAGGTCTTCTGATGAAATGTAGCTTGATGTCATAGCTATCATATGCCTTTGGAATGTCTGCATTTGGACCTGTATAGACTGAGTTGGACTAATTACAGCTTAGTGTAATTTGTAAACCTGCAATTACGGTTCTGGTTTGGTATTTTGCATATTTGACCTGGTTGTGCTAGGATTTGGACTGAGTGGCCTTCTACATTGTTGTAGCCCTGTCTTTTAGCTTCGAGATGGTGGGTCTTGCACCCTCATCCGATAAGCGTAGCACAACTTGTGCCATTACCGGATATTGAGGACAAAACTGTTTTTGTTGCTAGGCCAAATGAGTTACATTTCCTGATTTTCTGGTTTGCTATAATGCTTGTATATGTTTATAAAACCCTATTGTGGTTGTGATTGGCATTGCTTTATGACTCGTTATCGAATCTCATTGTACTTGTTTACGTGTTCTAGGGCGTGACGGTGGTTCACGACATTCTCTTGACGGAAGTGCTTGAAACAACACTTAATTGATAAGTGAGTATACTACTCACTTTAATGGTACAATGTGGCTTTGTTATATGTGAATTTGATGCCTTGAAGGCTTATTTGGCTATTGGAAGTGATTGAGGTGAGGGTGTACTTGACCGCCCTCACCCCCTTGTGATTCCATTCATGACTGTTTACCGTTTCACTGAAATACTGCACTTGCTATATGAGATATTGAATTCCATTCATGGAAAACTGATTTGGTGTTGTTTGGACGAATATCCAACGGCCTTACTGTATTACTGAGCTCAACCCCGTAGGTAGTCAATTGAATCGAGCCGGCGAGGGCTTGGTCGTGAAAATTGACATGCCACGGGGACTGTACTGGGGAATCTTGTAGTAATGAGACTCTTGGTTCCGGTATACTCGAGTATTACCAAAAGCTACTGATTGGAGTGCGGGCCCGGTTGGGGTATGTTTGGTAGAAGGAATGGGAGTGAAGTGGGTTCTAAGGTTGGTACTCATAAACGTTGACGGAGAGTCAATGAGATCGGATCAAGAATGTAAGCGTGGAAATGGGCTCTTGAGAGCCGTCCGTATCCTTTTACTGATTTGTTTTATTCCTTAATTGTGTACTTGAAATGAAAGGTTATGCTTAAGTGATCTTTGTTGCTTATGTGGTAGTAACTCACTGGGCTTAAGCTCATTCCGTTCCATTTGTTTTCCTTACAGGAAATGACCACTTTTGGAAAAGGTTGTGTTAGTTGGTTGTCAAGTTGAGCCCATGTAAATGTCTTTTGAATAGCTCTTTGAATGAAACCCTAATGTGTATTGGGTTCAATTTCTTTTGATTGGCAAACCGAACATGTATATCCATGATGAATCGTTTTGATATGCCGCTTTGGCTTTTGGCTTGTAAATGTTACATTTCAATGTATATGTGTTTGGTTGACATTTGGTTGGATTTCGGATTAACTCGTATTTCAAACGGCGAAAGAAAAATTTCTGGCGGGAATGAACAGGGCCAAATCCGGCCAGGAATCCGGCCAGAAATTGGCCGGATTGTCGGCCGGATTGCCTTGGGATTTTTTTGAAAATCCGGCCTTGCTCACTGGACAGTATCCGGCCAAGAATCCGGCCGGATTCTGTTGTGCCAGGCCACTATTCATCGTTTTCGTTTTTCAATTTTTTTTTCTTTTGATATTTGTGGCTTGTCCGAGCGCACTTTTACTTTCCCGAAATGTTCTAGATCGCGTGTAACTGCTCGTTAGTCCTGAAGAGAGCTGGGCAGGCAGTCCGCTAACCCCTTTGGTTCGCCTTAGGGGAAGGTGGGGCTGTTACAGATTTGGACTTAGGTAGCCTGATTTATGATGTGTACATCAGAATGCGGTTTGTGAATCTATTTTTGCGGTTCTGGTGTAGTATATTGCATTTTTGACCTGGTTACACTCGAAACTGGGCTGAGTGACCTTCTGCAACATTGTAGCCCAATCTCTTAGCTTCGAAACGGTGTATCTTTCACCTTCATCCGATAATCTTAATGTCGGTGGTACCAAAACCGCTAAATGATGCCAAAAACTATTTTCCGAGTTAGAGCTTAACTTTCATTTCCGGTCATTTTCCTAGCTAAATCTTGTATTTGAATGACTTTGAGCCTATTGAACGGCTGTTGGGATGAATTTATATTTCGTATGACTTTGGGACTGGCTGAGGAAATAATGAAGCCATGACGGCTGGAAAAGTAAGGAAATTAAGGGGATATGCTGTCCGATCCTTGAAAGCATTTGAGGGCTTTGAGTTTGAGTTGAATGGCTTGGATTTGGGCAAGGCAATGATATATGATGGATGGTTCCTGAGCCGTGGATGTGAGTGACCCAAAACTGTTTCCAAAGCTACTTATGAATTGTTTCTTGCATTATTTACTCGACTGCATATCATGCGTGCTTGCATGTGAGTTCATGACATGATTTGGCTTTAATGAGTTCTTGGGGAGTCTTGTGCTGAACATCAACGTCTCCACCCTGTTTATTGTTCATGACATGATCTGGAGCACTGACGTTGCTCCCCCTTATTGTTTAACGTTAAGTGATCTATTTGAGCGTTGGGTGTTTAAGTGCAATGATTTCACTGGCTCACCAGAGCAATAAACGTATATTTGATTACTGATTCATGACATCATTGAAATGAACTATTGAGAAACTGATTTGATGACTGCTTTTATTGGTTACTCACTAAGCTTTTAGCTCACCCCAAAACAATTTTATTCCCCTCCACAGGGCTCGTGGTGAAGGAAGGCTTGTAGTACTTATTCACGTGACTGGATGGCATACATCTTGCACAGTTTGGATTTGGAATCATTTTATGTATAGTTGGGAATAGTTTCCGCTTCAGTTATGACTTGTATTTATTGGTGAATTTGATGTATATTTGAGATTTATATTGTAATTTATTTGAGGACTGTAGTGACTGACTGAGTCCCGGCGAGAGCTGGGCAGGCGGCCCGCCGAACCCTTTGGTTCGCCTTAGGGGAAGGTGGGGCCGTCACAGTTGGTATCAGAGCTTAGGTTTCAGATCTCTGTAGTTTATCCTAGGCTAAAGTTTAGGATGCTGGACTGTGGGAATTCGATTTGACTTTAAAGTTAAGCAATTGAGGGATAAAACCTAGAGCCTGTTTCGCGTGGTCTCTGCGCGGAGTGAGCCTGGACTAAGTGGTGAATGAGTATGAGGGACTAAGTGCTCGTTTGAGCATAAGCTATGAATTGTGAATGTTATAGGCTTTAAATCTCTCTCATGGTATTTGAGGACCATAGATAGGTATGTCGGGTAGGAATTTCGATTGTAGATGGTTTACTCTTGGGACTGGCCAGCTCGAGATGTGAATTGTCTTATTTCGGATTCTCGTGCCAGAGTACTTTAGCGTTGAGGCGATGCTCAGTATTTGAGATTCGCATTTTGGGAAATGAACAGGCTTGGTCTGGCTAGAATGATTTCAAGAGTCCAATGGACATCTAGTGGGATAGAAAGTGACGTGAGAGACCGGACGGGGTTAACATGGTGTGGGGCAACGTATCCCTTTTCTTTTGATGCACCCATATATGGCTACTACATGACGTTAGCATGTGAATTCGTGTATATATTATCTGTCAAACTTGATATGTATTTGTGTATTTGATTATCTGCCTCCTTGATCTGGCGTGTTATGTGCGTATATGTTTACTTGTGTATTTGGTATGTTGGAATTGGTACTTAGTTAATTTACTGTGTTTATTCACTAAAATACCTTTTGGGGAAACGAAAAGAAAAGAGAGAGGGAAAAACATATCTATGGACGGGAGACGTAGTCGTGGACGTGGTTGAGGACGGGGAAATGAGCGGACCCCGGAATCAAGAGGAGAAAGGGAAACATCAGCCGAGCAAGGGCAGGGATCAAGAGCTGCGACTGGAGACCAAATGGCAACGGCAATGCAACAAATGATGGATATCTTGGCAAGACTAGTGGATCAACAAGGCCAAATACCCGTAAACCAAAATTGAAACACTGAGATGGGCGAGGATAAGGCTCTTGAAAGGTTCCAAAAATTTGCTCCGCCAAAATTCCTTGGAGGGCCCGATCCGGACGTGGCTGAACAATGGATAGAAACCATGGTTAATATCTTTACAACCCTAAACTACACTGAGCAAAGGCAAGTGAACTTTGCAATATTTCAATTTGAGGGACCGGCCCGATCATGGTGGAACGTAATTCGAGCAAAGTGGGAAAGAGAACAGACCATCTGGACATGGGCGAACTTCATAAGAGAATTTACCGAGAAGTACCTTCCACCTTTAGTCCAAGAAAGGAGGGATGAGGAGTTTATTGGATTACGCCAGGGAACGTTAAGTGTGGCCGAATATGAAACAAAATTTACAAGATTATCCAAGTTTGTTTCTGAACTGGTAGCCACTAAACAGCGCAGAGTAAGACGGTTTATACAGGGACTGAATTTGGACATCCAAGTGGCGTTAGCCGCGGCGCAAATGAATACCTTTACGGAGGCCCTTGAGAAGGCTCAACGAATCGAGAATGCAAAGGCACAAGTAAAAGCCTCCCAAACTCGGAAAAGAGGTGCAGTTGGTAGTGTGATTGAAGA
The DNA here is from genome assembly GCF_003713205.1 of Coffea eugenioides. NCBI lineage: Eukaryota > Viridiplantae > Streptophyta > Magnoliopsida > Gentianales > Rubiaceae > Coffea > Coffea eugenioides. Next base: position 28,060,940 of record NC_040035.1, read on the forward strand.
ACCTCCTAGTGAATCAATAGCACATTCTAAAATGCAGAAAGTGAACTTTTTATCCTACCCGCCATGGACAGTAGGGGCGGGAAATGGAAGGTCTACCAAAGGAAGCCAAACCGGACATGGGGAGACTTCTCCAGAAAGCCAAAAGATGGCTTCCTACTTGACTTGTGGCTATTGCGGAAAAGCCAATCATACCGAGAACGATTGTTGGCGGAAAGGGCGGAAGTGCTTGATTTATGGGAGTGGTGAGCACCAAGTTGGCAACTGTCCGAGGAGACAGTCACGCGGAGGTAGTATTCCGCAACTGGAAGGAGCTAAAGCAAAACAAGCAAAGGAAAGAGGGAACCGAACTAGTGGGCCAGCAAAAGTGTATGCATTAGGCAACCAAACAGTTCCGGACTCGTCTGAGGCAAATGAAGGTAAAATTTTGAGGGCGAAATTTTTTTAAGGGGGAGTGGGTGTGAGGACCCGAAAATTTACCGAATTTCTAGGCTTTATTTTATTTAATTTCACACTTTGATACCTTTTTTTTATTGGAAAATTCTCCAGATAATTTTTATGAGCAAAATATAGTTTTTAAATCATTTTTCTAGTAAAAGTTAGTTCATGTGAAATTAAGAGTGTATAACGAATGTGGGACCCGCTAGTGCGAAATGTTCGGAAAAATTCGGCCAATTAGGTTAACTTTTGGATACCGGATTTATTTTACCAAGTGCTAAGAGATAATTAAAGGTTGTTATATGGATGAGAGTGGAGAGACAAAAGGATAGCCAAGCATTAATGAGAGTGACAAGTGTCACTTTGTGATTTGGTAAGACTTTGACCTTTGAACCAACTTTACCAATAAATCAAAATTGACCAAAAACATCTTCATTCTTCTACCATCTTGGCCAAATTCTTGAGGAGGAAAAACAAGAAGAAAGCCTTCAACTCCAACTCCATTTCTTGCTCAATCTTGTGAATCAACCGTTAAAATTTCAAATTCCTCCACAAAAGTCACTTGTTTAGGAAGATTGAAGGTAGTGGTGGAGTGATTGGAGAAGGGAAAGGACTAAGCCATCACCTTTCTTGAGATTTCAAGGTATCATGTCTAGCAATCCTTTCTTTGTTCTTAATAATGTTTAATTAGTGACTTGTGTTAGTCATAGAGTTGGATTGGTGCAAGGTTTTGTGACTTTTGGTGAAGATTGGTGAATTTTCATAATTATTCGTGATTTTTCTGTTTTAATATGATTGTTATGGTGTGGCTATGTATGATGATTTTAAATGATATAGAATGAAGCTAGAAGGTGTATTTGGTGGTTAATTGCAAGAAATTTCTGTTTTGGAAGGAAAATTGGAAACCTAGGGTTTCATGTTCTAACATTCTGCCTGGCTCTGTAGCTCATAGCTAGGGGCCGAATTGGCCTTGGGTTAAAACATGAAAGTTGTAGGGAATGATATTTTAGAGATGGCTACAAAATTTCAGGTCAATCGGAGGAACGTAGCTTGAAAAAAGATGGAATTATCCTTGTTGCCCTGTTTCTACCCGAACTTGAGAATTGCTTCTGTAATTGGCTATTTTGGTTGGGAATATTTCGGAATTGGTTGTTGAGGTCTTCTGATGAATTGTAGCATGGTTTCTTAACTTTCGGATGGCTTTGGAATTTCTGGATTTGGACTTAGGTAGCCTGATTTATGATGTGTGCACCAGAAAGTAATTTGTGAATCTGTTTTTGCGGTTCTGGTGTAGTATATTGCATTTTTGACCTGGTTACACTCGAAACTGGGCTGAGTGACCTTCTGTAAAATTGTAGCCCAATCTCTTAGCTTCGAAACGGTGTATCTTTCACCTTCATCCGATAATCTTAATGTTGGTGGTACTAAAACCGCTAAATGATGCCAAAAACTATTTTCCGAGTTAGAGCTTGACTTTCATTTCCGGTCATTTTCCTAGCTAAATCTTGTATTTGAATGACTTTGAGCCTATTGAACGGCTATTGGGATGAATTTATATTTCGTATGACTTTGGGACTGGCTGAGGAAATAATGAAGCCATGACGGCTGGAAAAGTAAGGAAATTAAGGGGATATACTGTCCGATCCTTGAAAGCATTTGAGGGCTTTGAGTTTGAGTTGAATGGCTTGGATTTGGGCAAGGCAATGATATATGATGGATGGTTCCTGAGCCGTGGATGTGAGTGACCCCAAACTGTTTCCAAAGCTACTTATGAATTGTTTCTTGCATTATTTACCCGACTGCATATCATGCGTGCTTGCATGTGAGTTCATGACATGATTTGGCTTTAATGAGTTCTTGGGGAGTCTTATGCTGAACACCAACGTCTCCACCCTGTTTATTGTTCATGACATGATCTGGAGCACTGACGTTGCTCCCCCTTATTGTTTAACGTTAAGTGATCTATTTGAGCGTTGGGTGTTTAAGTGCAATGATTTCACTGGCTCACCAGAGCAATAAACGTATATTTGATTACTGATTCATGACATCATTGAAATGAACTATTGAGAAACTGATTTGATGACTGCTTTTATTGGTTACTCACTGAGCTTTTAGCTCACCCCAAAACTATTTTATTCCCCTCCACAGGGTTCGTGGTGAAGGAAGGCTTGTAGTACTTATTCACGTGACTGGATGGCATACATCTTGCACAGTTTGGATTTGGAATCATTTTATGTATAGTTGGGAATAGTTTCCGCTTCGCTTATGACTTGTATTTATTGGTGAATTTGATGTATATTTGAGATTTATATTGTAATTTATTTGAGGACTGTAGTGACTGACTGAGTCCCGGCGAGAGCTGGGCAGGCGGCCCGCCGAACCCTTTGGTTCGCCTTAGGGGAAGGTGGGGCCGTCACAGTTGGTATCAGAGCTTAGGTTTCAGATCTCTGTAGTTTATCCTAGGCTAAAGTTTAGGATGCTGGACTGTGGGAATTCGATTTGACTTTAAAGTTAAGCAATTGAGGGATAAAACCTAGAGCCTGTTTCGCGTGGTCTCTGCGCGGAGTGAGCCTGGACTAAGTGGTGAATGAGTATGAGGGACTAAGTGCTCGTTTGAGCATAAGCTATGAATTGTGAATGTTATAGGCTTTAAATCTCTCTCATGGTATTTGAGGACCATAGATAGGTATGTCGGGTAGGAATTTCGATTGTAGATGGTTTACTCTTGGGACTGGCCAGCTCGAGATGTGAATTGTCTTATTTCGGATTCTCGTGCCAGAGTACTTTAGCGTTGAGGCGATGCTCAGTATTTGAGATTCGCATTTTGGGAAATGAACAGGCTTGGTCTGGCTAGAATGATTTCAAGAGTCCAATGGACATCTAGTGGGATAGAAAGTGACGTGAGAGACCGGACGGGGTTAACATGGTGTGGGGCAACGTATCCCTTTTCTTTTGATGCACCCATATATGGCTACTACATGACGTTAGCATGTGAATTCGTGTATATATTATCTGTCAAACTTGATATGTATTTGTGTATTTGATTATCTGCCTCCTTGATCTGGCGTGTTATGTGCGTATATGTTTACTTGTGTATTTGGTATGTTGGAATTGGTACTTAGTTAATTTACTGTGTTTATTCACTAAAATACCTTTTGGGGAAACGAAAAGAAAAGAGAGAGGGAAAAACATATCTATGGATGGGAGACGTAGTCGTGGACGTGGTCGAGGACGGGGAAATGAGCGGACCCCGGAATCAAGGGGAGAAAGGGAAACGTCAGCCGAGCTAGGGCAGGGATCAAGAGCTGCGACTGGAGACCAAATGGCAACGGCAATGCAACAAATGACGGATATCTTGGCAAGACTAGTGGATCAACAAGGCTAAATACCCGTAAACCAAAATTGAAACACTGAGATGGGCGAGGATAAGGCTCTTGAAAGGTTCCAAAAATTTGCTCCGCCAAAATTCCTTGGAGGGCCCGATCCGGACGTGGCTGAACAATTGATAGAAACCATGGTTAATATCTTTACAGCCCTAAACTACACTGAGCAAAGGCAAGTGAACTTTGCAGTATTTCAATTTGAGGGACCGGCCCGATCATGGTGGAACGTAATTCGAGCAAAGTGGGAAAGAGAACAGACCATCTGGACATGGGCGAACTTCATAAGAGAATTTACCGAAAAGTACCTTCCACCTTGTTATCATCGACCGAGAGTGAGAGAAAGGATGAGCTGCACCATATAGCCGAGAGTGAGGGAGGAAGCTGAGAGCTGCAATTCCATTTCTAGTTCTGTCCGCGAGCATCGAAGAGGGAGGAGAGGAGGAGAAACCGTGAGCAAACTTCCTTCTGCATTCTCCAAGATCAGCCGGTTGCCATCCAGTCTCCACCACCACCAGTTGCAACCGCTACAACCCAAACCAGAACCAACATACCTGTGCGAGAGGACAAGAGCCGAGAGAGAGGGACTGACTTCAGCACTTTGTCGTGTGAGTGAGATTCCAGTGAGGTAATTTCTGGACTGAAAATGGTTAACCAGAGGTAGTATAAGCAATGCTTTGGACTTGCATGTGAGGTCTTTAAGCTCGGATGATGTAACTAGCTATGTGATAATTTGATGTTAAGCTACCAGAAATTGGAAGGAAAAAAAAATATGGTTCTGCCGTGAGCTTGAGCTGGAATGTTGTAGCTTTAATTCATTATTTGTGGGATGATCAATGTTTGTATTTGTGTATTAATCACCTGAAAACAAGATGATAAAGTCACGCCTGAAATTAATTAGCCTGGATTACTCTGGAAAATAAAAATGAAACAGAATTCTTCACATGCAAGCTCACCGAGTAGAAGTTGCACAAAATTCTGGAGTTATGAATGTATATTGCTGTTGCCGAACTGATTTCTGGTCTGGAATGATAGTTAATTAACTCAGTAATTATGCATGTGAGAATTAAGGGCAAAATACAAGGTTTTAACTGAAGAAAAAATTGGATGATGAACTAAGGAGCTTAGGAAAATTCTGTTTCGATGAAGAAAATTTCTGCCGAGAGTTGTTTTGAATAATATAGTTTCATGTGGAATAATCTTGCTGTTTTAAGCCTCTAACCATAACTAACTAGTAAATTACAAGATGATTAAGCTACGCATGTAATTAATTGGTTGAGTTAGAACAGAAAACAAAAAGAAAAATGCAATCAGTTTCTGTGCAGATTACAACCGAGGCTAGCTGGAATTTAATTTGATGACTCTTGCTGTTGTTCGAATTTAATTCTTGAACCAAAAATGTTAGTCAGTTAGTTAAGTAGTTGTATGTTGAATTTGAGCATTTGAATCTCTGAATGAGCCGAGGAAAAATTTGATTTAAGAACTAACGAGCTGCTGGACATTTTTCCTTGAAAAGCCGTGAGGTTTAACCTGGAAATTTTGAGGTTTGTAATCATGGTTTAATTTCAACTCCTGATCTGGAAATGTGCATTGTTTTGCTAAGTAATTGCATGAGGAAGTTGGGAGTTTAAAAGCATGTTTTAACCCAGAAAATAAAATGAAAACAGAACATCTCTTCATGCATGTACATCCGTGGCTGATGAACAAAATTTCTGGATTTTTCTGGATGATTTTAGTTGCCGAATGAATCTAATTTTGAAGTGGAAATTTTTAATAACTAACTAAGTGTTTACATCCTAGATTTGAGTACCTAACACCATGTTTAAACCAGAGGAAAAATTTGATCTAAAGTATCTTAATTGCTGGAATGTCTTGGAGGCTTTACTTTTATTTTTATTTGCTTATGATGGGCTTGCTGAGACCAAGTGCTAATGATTGATGAAGCCTTGGTTGATCATTTTATTTTATTCAGAGATGCACTTGTTGAAAGCTAGGGCTAATGATTGACGAAGCCCTAGTAATCTGCTATGTGATTTTTACCATATTTTGATCCATATTATGACTTCGAAACGGAATCGGAGCTATGGAAGTTGTATCGACCTTGCGAACTCGAGTAGCTGTGATCAAAATTAATCAAAAATATTTTCCAGCTAGTATTATATTATAAAACTCCATATCTAGTGTTTTGCCTAAAACTTTCCAACTCGATAATTTCCTTTAGCTCAAACTAGCCTTGATAGCTATAGTAAAATAAGTTCTATAGCTTTTGGAAACTCTAAGTCTTATTTTAATTCTTTTTCTTTCTTTAAGCTTTGCACTTGGATAGTTAACTATAGGAAAAGTTCCAAAATACAAGCTTTACTAATTTTAGTGAAAAGCTTGGGAGACTTGCTCGGCAAGAAACCCTATTTTAGGAAAAATAGTTTTTAAGGATAATTTTTGCAAAAGCCGTAACTTTAGAGAAATGTTCAAAGTAACTTTCTAACATTGTTGTTAAGAGATTTGTCGACTTATTTCAAGAAAACGATACTAGTTACCCTTTATAAGAAAGAGTATCTTACGGAAAACTATAAGAAACATTTCTTCTAAGTTTGTCAATTTTCAACCTAAGTAGTTTTCCTAATTTTTCTAAGGGTAGTAAACTAGTAATATATAAAGTATACCTCAGCATGTATAAGCTTAAAAACTGAATAGAAACTTATAGTTTCAAAATTTGGTTTTTAGGATTTTGCGAGGACGCGGAATTCGATTCCCAACTTGACATCTGAACTTCACTCTGGGTGAGTGTCCCTGCTTGTTTTATGCTTATATGGTTAAGCGCTTTATCAACTCGCTATGTGATAATTGTCAAAAATGAAATAAATGGTTTCTGATCCATCGAAGTGAGCAGTGTGTACTTTATCGCACTAGCCGTTCGAGTGGTGACGTGTGTGAAACATTTTCTAATAAACCCGTGAATCTAAATGTAGTTGCGTCGTTGGGTGAATCCCTCGACTCGTGAATCCAACTACCATAACGTCGTTGGGTGAATCCCTCGACTAATTTTATACGGGTATATCTCGAGTATACTGCGTCGGTAGGCGAAGTTCGGGCCCGAAGCAGAGGTATGAATGGTGACGGGTTAGGATTAAAATAAGTGGATCTACATGGACTATAAGTAGTGAAAGTTGACGGAGGGTCAACTACGAGGGTATCTGATCAAGCGAGGAGAATGGCTCCGGAGAGCCCCTGTATCCTACCTTGTGCTATTATACGCTTTCCTAATTGTTCAATTTGTTTGAGTTATTACTCGCTGTTTGATTTACGTGACTGCATGTTTTGGGGCACCACTGAGCTTTAGCTCACCCCACGTTTATTTGTTTTCCTTACAGGATGGGAAGTTTGAAAGTATTTGAGCAGCTTATATTTCCTATGGTTGTACTTGAGTAATTTGAATGTAATTTTCGGTTTGTAATGAATTCTAAGCTAAGCTTTGTATCTTTCATTTTGGATTGCCACTTGAAGCTGGAAAAGTGTAATCCCTAATTCTAATACTCGATTTGTATGTTTGTATTGGTATAGTACGTCCTAAACCTTTGCGAGCGGCGTGTGAGATATTTAAGAACCGTCGATTGGCTAAGTTATATGCTGTTATCTCTGAAGTTATCGTGGTGATAGAAATTGATTTGTTTCGGAAGAATCATTATTGTAATAGTTTAGGTTAATCGTCGGAAGGTTTTGGGTTAGAATGCTTGCGTGAGTCCTGGCGAGAACTGGGCAGACGGCCCGCCAACCCTTTGGTTCGCCTTAGGGGGAAGTGGGGTCGCCACAGGTGGTATCAGAGCCTATGTTAGAAAAGTTATTTGAGAGATATACTATACGAGCTAGAAATCCTGATCCTTCTAGAAGTAAGAATTGAGACCATTAGATACATCTTAAGTAATGCCGATTTAATTAGCTATTTAAGTTCTAACCTCTAAGTTTCAATTCTTTTGCAGTATGGAGAATGGTAACGGGCATGCTAATGGTAGTGAGGCGTCTAATGGACATATAGAGCCTCTTAGGTCCATCTCTTATAGGCCACGAGGCGGAGGAGCCCATATACGTTACACCCCAGCTGATAGGCATCCTCGATGTCAGTGTAGGGCCACTTATGCCTACCCCAATGAGCTAGTACTATCCCTGGATGATGAGCGTCGCCAGCTGAGGGACGCTAACTTCACTTTGTCTCAGGACGTAGAGGAGCTGAGTATCATGGTGGACACTCAGTTCGACCGCATAGCGGAGTTAGAGCAGAGGGTAGCAGCGGAGCATGCTAGGCTGGAGGCTGCTCGCGTAGAGATAGCGCGTCAGAGAGCGAGGGTGACTCGATTGGCCGAGAGGATACATGATAGGAGTGTCGGTATCAGGGCTGATGCCGTGATGATGATAGATGAGGCCACGAGTATCCTTCAGAGTGTTGAGCAGGAGGACCCGGAAGAGGATCCGGAGGAGGATCCAGAGGAGGACCCGGAGGAGGATCCAGAGGAGGACCCGGAGGAGGATCCGGAGGAGGACATAGCTCCCGATAGCCCTGCTGAGGGTTAGGCTTGGATCGATTCGACCATATTGGATATGTAGGGGTTAGAATAGGGGGACATTAGCTAGGCCATCAAGTTTTGTCTAGGTGGATGACTTGCTTCGGAGGCACCATATCCCTAATTTTTGTTTAAGGGACTATTTGTATGTATTTTTGCTAGTCATGTGCCTTACTTTTGGAAATGTCCCAACTTATTATTTGTATGACTTTCACTTAGAAATATATGTTAAGTGTTTTACTTACCTTTTCCTCCATTTCCATATTGATTTTATTTACTAAGGAAATGATAATAATCATAAATAAATAATACTTCGCCTAATCGCCTTATCCTTCCATAATAGGCATAATTTAGACTATGGATCGCCAAGTAATAGGAAGGGGCCGCGGGAGACCCACTAGACAACACCCGGAAACGGGTAGAGATAGAGAGCCTGAGGTCAACCCAGACCAAGGGCAAGAGGGCGGGGCCGGAGATGGAGTGGCCACCGCTATTAACCGTATCACTGACGTTCTAGAGCGCTTGACTAAAAACCAAGCCACTGGACCAGGGCGTCATCAGGGAGGCCCAGTTGATCCCGATGATCGGGCACTGGAAGGGTTCCTGAAGTTTGGACCTCCCAAATTCTACGGAGGACCTGAGCCGGAAGTGGCTGAAGGCTGGTGGGAGAGGATCACTGAGATCTTCGCCACCTTAAACTATACGGAGGAGCGAAAGGTGACTTTTGCCACCTTCCAGTTTGAGGGAGCTGCTCGCTCCTGGTGGAACCTAATGAGGGTTCATTGGGAGACTAATCATACACCAAGGACTTGGGTGAACTTCACAAGGAAGTTCAATGCCAAATTCCTTCCACCTCTCATTCAAGAGAAGAGAGAGGATGATTTCATTAGATGCAAGCAAGGGGCGATGAGTGTCGCCGAATATGAAATCCAGTTCACAAAGCTATCCCGCTTTGCACGTGAGTTGATAGCCACCGAGCAAAGGCGTGTTCGGAGGTTTGTGCAGGGTTTGAATGTGGAACTACAGGAAAGTTTAGCCGCCGTAAGGATAGATACTTTCACAGATGCTGTCGAAAGAGCTCAGAGAATTGAAGTAGCTAGAGCTCAAGTGAAATCTTTTCAAGCTAAGAAAAGATTTGCCCCCAGCAGTAGTCGAGAGCCGACGTATGGAAATACTCCACCGGCTAAAGTGGGCCGAGGAACAGGCGGAGTGACTAGTCCCGGAGCACCGCGAGATGCACTAGTAAGGGGAACCGGGGCAAGGAATGCAGGGGAAAGAAACAATGGAATTAGAGGGGGACCGATTGGAAGAGCACAACCTAGGAATACCTCGCAAGGAGGCCGAGCCATAATTCCCCAAATGACTTGTGCATATTGTAAGAAACCTGGTCATACTATGGATAGCTGCTGGAAGAAGCAAGGAAAGTGCTTGAAATGCGGAAGTAGCGAGCACCAAATTTCTGGATGTCAAAAAATGCAGGAAGGGACTACTTCGAACGCTAGACCAAACACTTCTGGAGGGAGCCGGCCGACAGTTCCTGCCAGAGTGTATGCTATAGGTGACCAACCTGTACCTGATTCCTCGGAAGTGGTGGAAGGTACACTTCCGATTTTTCATCGATTAGCTAAAGTGTTAATTGACCCTGGTGCAACCCATTCATTCGTAAATCCATCCTTTATGTCTGGAATAGATATGCAACCTGTTAGATTACCCTTCGATCTTGAAGTTAGGACACCCATGGGTAATAAGAATGTAATCACTAGTCTGGCTTATAAGAATTGTGAATTCTGGATTGGAGAGCATAAAATGCTAGTGGATTTGATCAGTCTGGACATAAAAGGTTACGATGTTATAATAGGAATGGATTTTCTAGGCCATCACCATGCTAAACTTGACTGTCGAGCAAAAGTGGTGGAATTTTGTATACCTGGTGAAGCAACCCTGAGGTTAGATGTCAAGGGTAGGTTAGCATCATCTGCTATGATCTCAGGAATTCGAGCAAGGAAAATGTTGTTTAAAGGAGCGCAAGGTTTCTTAGCCTTCTTGATAAACGCTCCCAGTGATCAAGTGAAGCTGGAGGATGTACCAGTGGTACGGGAATTTTTGGATGTTTTTCCCGAAGAGCTAAGGACTCTACCGCCGGAAAGAGAAGTGGAATTTAAGATTGACTTGATGCCTGGAACGGCTCCAATTTCTAAGACCCCATATCGAATGGCTCCTGCCGAGCTAAAAGAATTGAAAATTCAATTACAGGATCTGTTGGAGAAGGGCTTTGTGAAGGAGAGTGATTCACCATGGGGAGCACCCGTCCTATTCGTTAAGAAAAAAGATGGAAGCTTGAGGTTATGTATCAATTACCGAGGGTTAAATGAGGTTACAATTAAGAATAAATACCCTCTACCGTTGATTGATAGCTTGTTCGACCAACTGCAAGGGTCAGTGGTCTTCTCTAAGCTGGATTTAAGGCAAGGGTACTATCAGTTGAAGATCAAGAGGGAAGATATACCCAAGACTGCTTTCAGTACAAGATATGGACATTTTGAGTTTGCAGTCATGCCTTTTGGATTAACCAACGCACCAGCTGCTTTCATGGACCTGATGCAGAGAATTTTTAAGAAGTATCTGGATCAGTTTGTAGTGGTTTTCATAGATGATATCCTGATTTACTCTAAGACTCGAGAGGAGCATGCTAAGCATTTAGAGGTGGTTTTACAGATACTAAGAGAACATAAGCTGTATGCCAAATTCAGTAAGTGTGAGTTTTGGTTGACTGAAATATCTTTTCTAGGGCACAGAGTTTCTGAAGGTGGAATTGCCGTGGATCCGGCAAAGGTTGAGGCTGTTATGAATTGGAAACAACCAGAAACTCCAACTGAAGTTAGAAGTTTCTTGGGTTTAGCAGGTTATTATAGGCGATTTATCCAGGATTTCTCGAAGATTGCAGGACCTATGACTGAGCTAACCAAGAAAGGAGCCAAGTTTGTCTGGACTCCGAAGTGCGAGTCAAGTTTTCAGGAACTAAAGAAGCGGTTAACATCCGCTCCCGTTTTGGTTTTACCCGATGGAGGTGAAGGTTATGCTGTATATTCTGATGCTTCCAGAGAAGGTCTGGGATGTGTCTTAATGCAAATGGGTAAGGTAGTTGCCTATGTTTCTAGGAGATTGAAACCCCACGAACAAAACTACCCAACTCATGACCTAGAACTAGCCGCAGTAATTTTCGCCTTGAAGAAATGGAGACACTACTTGTACGGCGTGACTTTTGAGGTTTATACGGACCATAAGAGCCTCAAGTACCTATTCTCCCAAAAGGAACTAAATTTGAGACAAAGGCGATGGGTAGAATTTCTGGAAGATTATGATTGCTCGATTAATTACCATCCAGGAAAAGCGAATGTGGTGGCTGACGCTCTTAGTAGGAAGGCCCAAGTAGCAGGGTTAATGGTAAAAGAGTGGGATATGCTAGAAGAATTAAGTGGTTGGAACCCTCGCTTGGAGAAATTGAAGGTTTTATTTGGGAACTTATCATTGAAGTCACCGTTACTAGAGCGTATTAAGGAGGCCCAGAAAATGGACCCTATAATTCGGAAGAATTTGGAGAAAGTGCAAAAAGGGGAAACCCTAGATTTCAAATTAGGGCCTGAAGGGGTATTGAGGTTTCGAGATCGAATTGTGATTCCGGCAGATAAAGAGATAAGGAAAGAGATTTTAGAAGAATCACATCGATCGAAGTATACTATACACCCAGGAGTGACCAAGATGTATCACGATGTGAAGGGATTATACTGGTGGGAAGGTTTGAAAAAGGACGTGGCCGCGTTTGTGCAAAAATGCTTGATCTGCCAACAAGTAAAAGCTGAACATCAAAAGCCTTCTGGTTTATTGCAACCGTTAGAAATCCCTGAATGGAAATGGGAACACATAACAATGGATTTTGTAACGGGACTACCTAAAAGTCAAAAAGTTTTGATGCAATTTGGGTAATAGTCGATCGACTCACTAAGTCTGCACACTTCTTACCCGTAAGCATGAGTTTTTCATTGGAGAAATTGGTCAAGTTGTACACAGAAGAGATCCTAAGGTTACATGGTATTCCAGTGAGTATTGTGTCTGATCGAGACCCAAGATTCGTCTCTCGTTTTTGGCAGAAATTTCAGGACTCTTTGGGGACCAAGTTGAAGTTTAGTACTGCGTACCATCCTCAAACCGACGGGCAATCGGAAAGGACAATTCAAACTCTGGAGGATCTACTGAGGTCGTGTATACTGGATTTTGGAGGTAAGTGGAGCCAATATATGACTTTAGTGGAATTTGCATATAATAACAGCTATCAGGCTTCGATTCAAATGGCACCTTATGAGGCTTTGTATGGAAGAAGGTGTCGATCTCCGATTCATTGGGATGAAGTTGGAGAAAAGAAAATCGTAGATCCTACAGCTATACCTTGGATAGAAGAAGCCCAGGAGAAAGTAAAACTAATTAGAGAAAGGCTTCAAGTTGCTCAGAGTAGACAAAAGAGCTACGCCGACACAAGGAGGAAAGATTTGGAATTCGAAGTAGGAGACAAGGTTTTCCTCAGAATTAAACCCTTGAAGGGCGGAGTAGTGTCTAAGAAAGGTAAGAAGCTGAAGCCAAGGTATATCGGACCTTTCGAAATTTTGAAGAGAGTTGGGTTAGTAGCGTATCAAGTGAAGTTGCCTGCAAGCATGGCTAAGATTCACGATGTATTCCATGTTTCCATGCTTAGGAAATATTATCCTGATCCAAGTCACGTGTTGCCACTAGAAGGAATTGAGGTGGATGAGACATTAACGTATGAAGAAGGACCGGTCAGGATTTTGGAGAGAGAAATGAAGGAACTGAGAAATAAGGAAATTCCTCTAGTAAAGATTCTATGGAAGAATCATGGACTGGAGGAAGCGACTTGGGAATTAGAAGAAGAAATGCAGAACAAGTACCCTGATTTATTTCTCTAGTAAGCTTGAATTTTGAGGACAAAATTCATTGTAAGGAGGGGAGGATGTGAGAACCTTGAATTTTGCAGATAAATACCAATGCATACTTCAATTTCACCTTTATCTAACATCCGTATTCCTTAATCTTTTCTAGTATTACTTTCACTCGCTTTTATATACTAGTGCATATTCCATTCGTAGTTCTTATTCTAATCAATAACATTATTTCATTTGCTTTAAATAAGTAAATTAAAAATAACTTTTATGTGCAAAATAATATAACGGTGCTAACTATTAAAGCACTTAGCTTTGCTTCACTAAGTTAATAATTCTTGAGTTATATTAAGTTTACTCCTTAAAAATAATTCTTTAATTTTCAATAGCTAATTTTATTTTCGAATAAGGTTAAGTGCAGATAGAAACCTTAATATTATTTTGCAACCGATAAATTCTAGATAAAAACAATACAAGTATTCTAATCATACTTAAGTCGTAAAAAAAAAAATTTCGATAATCAAAGCCTTGCAAGATTAGCGTATAATTAGGCGTTCAAATCACACTTGGGGATAATTTTTTGGAGTTAAGTTAGAGCTAAGGACTTAAGTGGATAATAGGAGGAGAAGTGAAAAGACTAAACTACCCCTCACAATTTCACAAAAACACCCCACAGCCATAACCATTCCACGCAACGCCAAACACTCCCTCGGACACCATGATCACTCACCTCTCCATTCGGCCAATGCTCATCTTCACCACCTGCACACTTGAACCTCCCAAACACTCCACCTCCATTCATTGCAACCTTTCATCCACCTCCACATTGTTATCGAGAGAGTGAAGGAAGGTGAGCTGCACCATATAGCCGAGAGTGAGGGAGGAAGCTGAGAGCTGCAATTCCATTTCTGGTTCTGTCCGCAAGTATCGAAGAGGGAGGAGAGGAGGAGAAACTGTGAGCAAACTTTTCCTCTGCATTCTCCAAGCTCAGCCGGTTGCTATCCAGCTTCCACCATCACCAGCTGCAACCCCTACAACCCAACCAGAACCAACCTACCTGTGCGTGAGGACAAGAGCCGAGAGAGAGGGTCAGACTTCAGCATCTTGTCGAGTGAGTGAGCATCCAGTGAGGTAAATTTCTGGACTGTAAAATGGATAACCAGTGGTAGTATAAGCAAGCTCTGGACTTGCATGTGAGGACTTTAAGTTCGGATGATGTAATTAGCTATATGATGATTTGATATTAAGCTACCAGAAACTGGTTTGGAAGAGAAAATGGTACTGCCGTGTGCTGAGCTTGAATGTTGTAGCTGTAATTCGTAAATTGTGGGATGATCAGAGGTTGAATTGTGTTTAATCACCTGAAAACAAGATGATAAAGTCATGCATGAAATTAATTAGCCTGGACTATGCTGGCAAATAAAAAAAAAAATGAAACAGAATTTTTCACATGCAAGCTCATCCGAGAAGTGGTGCACAAAGTTCTGGAATTATGAATGTATTTTGCTTCTGCCGAGCTGATTTTCTGGACTGGATTGCTAGTTAATTAACTCAGTAATTGTGCATGCGAGAATTAAGGGCAAAATACAAGGTTTTAACTGAGAAAAAAAAATTGGATATGAACTAAGGAGCTTAGGAAAATTCTGTTTTGATGAAGAAAAATTTCTGCCGAGAGTTGACTTGATTAATGTAGTTTCATGTGATTTAACCTTGCTGTTTTGAGCCTCTAACCATGACTAACTAGTAAATTGCAAGATGATTAAGCTACGCATGAAGTTAATTGGTTAAGTTAGATCAGAAAACAAAAGAGAAATGTAATCAGATTCTGTGCAGTTTACAACCGAGGCTAGCTGGAATTTTTCTTGAAAAAAAAAATTTGATGACTCTTGTTGTTGTTCGAATTTGATTCTTGAACCAAAAATGTTAGTCAGGTAGTTAAGTAGTTGTGACAGCCCCACCTCACCCTAAAGCGAACCAAAGGGTTCGGCGGACCGCCTGCCCAGCTCTCGCCAGGACTAACGGATCGGAATAGAGCGAGCTAAAAACATTCCGGAACTTACCAACGCGGTAAACATATCAAAATGTCAAAATAACAAAAAATGAAACCGAAGTCGGCTATGAATAGTAACCGACCCGTCAGAACCCATCCAAATATCAAGCAAACATTCACATCTCAGAATTTAGCATTACAACCCAAAGGGCACACCAAAGTGATTCAAAAATGGATACATGTATGGTTTGCCAAATCCAATAGAGAAACGGACCCAAAAGTACATTTAGGGTTTAAATCAATGAGCTATACAAAAGATATGTCCAACTTGCTCAATTCGGCAACCGATTATCAAATCCAGTCCAAAAGTATTTATTTTCCTGTAAGGAAAACAAAAGGAACAGAAAGGGGTGAGCTTGCGCTCAATGAGGTCCCAAACATATAGCAGTAAAATCATGGCCTTTCACATTTCACAAATCAGGTACATATGCCAGATGTAAAGTAAAGGAACCAATGATTCAAATCAAAAGGATACAGGTGGCTCTCAGGAGCCAACTTTCCAGCGCAGTACTTGATCCAAGCCGGTTGACTCTCCGTCAACGTATATAGAACCAACGTCCGTAGACCCCTCTTTACACCGAATCCCGTTCACCAAACACCCATTTATCGGGCCCGCTCACCGCAAACGAACAGAAATGGTAATACTCGAGTATACCCGGAACCAAGGGTCTCAATACCCAAAGATCCCAAAACCGACTACCGTGGTTCGTTATCTAATCGTCCAGGCCCTTGCCGGCCCGACTCGAATAACTTAGCCACAGGATTGAGCTCATAGGTCATAGAAATCCGAACAGATGCAGACACAGATAACAGATTCAAATTTTGCATAGTAAATTGGCATATGAACAAACAAGAGAACGAGTGTGATAAAATACACCCTCGTCTCAAACAAATTAAACAGATTGCAGAGCAGAAATCAAGTTCAACAGCAATGGAGGGGAGTGGTACACTCACCGGTTCAAGTACAGATACCTCAAAAGTTTTCACTTCAAATTGGCCTTAAACGCCAAGAAACCCTAAAATAATCAAAATAAACCAATTGAAGGTTTCATATCCAAATCGAGTAAACGGAATGCACAAGTGAGGCTCGACTACACATCGTACGCCTTGCCAAAAAAATACTAATGCAAGGGTGCAAAAACATGATTTTCTTGGAAATGAAAAGATAACATGAAGACCTAGGCGCAAACAACCCAAAAGCCTTTCATTTCTACCAAAAGACAAATCCAACTTAAAGGAACCAAACGGCCTAGAAAATCGGGCAGCACTTCCCCTAAATTTCTTACTTTTCCAGCCATTAAGGCTTCATTATTTCCTCAAATCAGTCCCAACATCTCACACAAAAGTCATCTCATTTCCCAAAAGCCGTTCACTAGGCTCAAAGTAGTACAAGTACAAAAGTTAACTAGGAAATGATCGGAATGAAAACAAGCCCTAAAACTATTCAAATAAACACAATAAGATTCGCTTACAAGTCATAAACCAAGGCCAAGTATTACCAAAATAAGGTTCCATAAGAATATATAAGCATTAAAGGAAACCAGAAAAATCCGGAAATGGAAATAAGCTTTAACCCAAGAAAATAGTTTTTGACGTCATTTTACGGTTTTGGTACCAAAGGCACTACGATTGTCGGATGAAGGTGCAAGACCCACCATTTCGAAGCTAAAAGACAGGGTTACAACATCACAGAAGGTCACTCAGCCCCGTTTTGAGTGAAAACAGGTCAAAAATGCAAGATACTTCATCAACAACGTAAAACAGATTCATCAAAACACATTCTAGCGGAAACACCATAACTCAGGCTCTACAAGTCCAAATCAAGAAATTCCAAAACCAAATGAAAGCTAAGAAACAGGTCTAAATTTCATCAGAAGACCTCAACAACCAATTCGGAAGCAATTCCAGCCAAAACAACCAATTACAGGCGCAATTCCCAATTTCGGGTAAACCAGAACAGCAATAGTAATTTCGACTTTTATCACTCTACGGTACTCCGATTGACCTGAAATTTTGTAGGAACCTTTAAAATTTCATTCCCTACAACTTTCATGTTTTGAGCTAAGGCCAATTCGTCCACTATATAGGACCTAGAAATTCGGACAGAATGTTTATCACAAAAACCCTCTTTTTCAATTTTTGGTCCAAAACAGAAATTGGTTGCAATTAATCACTTTTTCCACCTCATAGAGTCCTTAAACATCATTTCCAATCATCATACATGACCACATAATCATGCTTATATGAAAACAGAAAAATCCCCAAAAATTATAAAAGTTCATCAATTCAACCAAAAATCACAATATAATCCATAAAGTGGCACCTTATACCACCACTAAGCATGATTTAAGCATCAATTAAAGGAGGAGGGTGGTTCTTCACAACTTACCTTAAGAACAAGAGAGAGAGAGCTATGGGTCACCTTAACCTTCCAAATAACTTCACCAACCACCTCACTAACACTAATAGAAGGAGTTTTATGGAACAAATGCAAGATTAAACGGTTGATCTTGAAGATTGAGCAAGATTAGAACCAAGAAAGTTGAGAGAGTTTTCTTCTTTTTGCTTGAGAGAGAGCCGGCTTCAAGCTTGCAAATTTGAGGGATTTTTGGTCAATTTTTGCTTAAATTGGTAAAGGCATGAATAGTGGTCAAATGGCAAGACTAAATCTTAAGGTGACACTTGTCACTTTTTTAATGCAAGTCTATCACTTTGTTCCCTCTCACATCAATCCAAATAGCTTCCTCTAATTATCTCTTAACACCCGATAAAATAATTCCAGTATTCAAAACTTAATCTAGTTGGCCGAATTTTTCCGAACTTTTCGCACTAGTGGGTCCCACGTCCGGTATACGCTCTTAATTTCTCAAAATCTATTCGATACTAGAAAAATCATCTAAAAACTATATTTACTCGTAAAATTTATCTAGAAAATTTTCCGGATACAGAAAGTGCAGAAAACAAGCCATGAAAAATGCGAAAACCAAGAAAATGCAAATTACGGGTTCTCACACTCTCTCCCCCTTAAGGAAATTTCGCCCTCGAAATTTTACCTTCCAAATTTAAAGTAACCAATGGCCTGTGCCTTCTTCGTCGTCAGAGTCAGAAGAAACGAGGTTCTTTATTCCAGTCCCTTCTCCACTTGACGGTCCAGGGTCGGTCTTGGTTGACTGTTGGGTTCCCTTCTTTTCGGGCACTAAACCCGGGCAATTAGCAATCAGATGCTCGGCGCTCCCACAACACAGACATCTCCTCCCCTTTAACCAACAATCTACTTCCATATGATTGGATTTTCTACAATAACTACAATTTGTCACACCACCCGATCCACGGCCCCTCTTAGCAAATGGCCTTCTAGTTTTACCCTTTTTCTTTGCATGGAAGATCTTCAGTTGTGGCCTTGCATTTCCTATCTTTTGAGCTTCCTCTGGAATCCCCATATAAGTATTGCTTTGTGCCATTGCTACTTTCTCCTTGGAAATCTCTTCGTATTTCCTCTTTAGCTCCATGTTTTGGTGTAAGAGCTCAAGTTTCTCCGAATACTCTTGCTTCCATCGCCCTTCCCAGTACTCGGTTAGCCTCCTTTGAACCTCTATTTCGTCTCGGAGAACCGCGATTTCTTGATACGTATCAACCCAGTGTGTCATCTTACGGAGTTGCTGGAACTTAGATGCCAGCCTGTCGGGCAAAACAATGGGTCAATTACATTCCTAAGTACAAGTGGCATTCTCGGTCCTTGTCCAGCTATTGTTTCCTTTTTCTTCTCTTGATTCTTGGCCTCGCTTAGTTCCACGGCCACGACCACATCCGTGTTTCCGTCTTTCTTACATATATATATATATATATATATATTTTTTCCTCTCCTTTTTTCCCCCCAAGGATATTTTAGTAAATAAACATAGCAATAGGAAATTGACCAATTACACAAATAAACATATATGCACATAACACTCTACATATCAAGGAAACAAATGATCAAATATACAAATACGTATCAAATCAGGCAATTATTCATATACACAATTATACAACCGACGGCATGTAGTAACAACATACGAGCGAATCAAAAGAAAAGGGATATATTGTCCCAAACCTTGCTAAAATAACCCCGTCCAGTTTCTCACATCACCTATTATCCAAATGAAATATCCATTAACCTCTTGTACTCATTCCAGTCGAACAAAGCCTAATCATGTTCTCAAAATGCAAATCTCACATACGTAACACCGCCTCAACTCTGGAGTACTCAGGCACAAGAATCCGAGATAAGACAATTCACCTCTCAAGCTGGCCAGTCCCAAGAGTAAACCATCTACAATCGAAATTCCCACCAGACGTACCGATCTATGTTCCTCAGATACCACAAGAAAAGTTAAGGCCTATAACATTCACAATTCAGAGCTTAGGCTCGAACGAGCACTTAATCCTGCATATCTATTCACAACTTAGTCCAGGCTCACTCCGCGCAGAGACCATGCGAAACTGGCTCTGATACCACCTGTGACAGCCCCACCTCACCCTAAGGCGAACCAAAGGGTTCGACGGACCGCCTGCCCAGCTCTCGCCAGGACTAACGGATCGGAATAGAGCGAGCTAAAAACATTCCGGAACTTACCAACGCGGTAAACATATCAAAATGTCAAAATAACAAAAAAACGAAACCGAAGTCGGCTATGAATAGTAACCGACCCGTCAGAACCCATCCAAATATCAAGCAAACATTCACATCTCAGAATTTAGCATTACAACCCAAAGGGCACACCAAAGTGATTCAAAAATGGATACATGTATGGTTTGCCAAATCCAATAGAGAAACGGACCCAAAAGTACATTTAGGGTTTAAATCAATGAGTTATACAAAAGATATGTCCAACTAGCTCAATTCGGCAACCGATTATCAAATCCAGTCCAAAAGTATTTATTTTCCTGTAAGGAAAACAAAAGGAACAGAAAGGGGTGAGCTTGCGCTCAATGAGGTCCCAAACATATAGCAGTAAAATCATGGCCTTTCACATTTCACAAATCAGGTACACATGCCAGATGTAAAGTAAAGGAACCAATGATTCAAATCAAAAGGATACAGGTGGCTCTCAGGAGCCAACTTTCCAGCGCAGTACTTGATCCAAGCCGGTTGACTCTCCGTCAACGTATATAGAACCAACGTCCGTAGACCCCTCTTTACACCGAATCCCGTTCACCAAACACCCCTTTACCGGGCCCGCTCACCGCAAACGAACAGAAATGGTAATACTCGAGTATACCCGGAACCAAGGGTCTCAATACCCAAAGATCCCAAAACAGACTACCGTGGTTCGTTATCTAATCGTCCAGGCCCTTGCCGGCCCGACTCGAGTAACTGGCCACAGGAATTGAGCTCATAGGTCACAGAAATCCGAACAGATGCAGACACAGATAACAGATTCAAATTTTGCATAGTAAATTGGCATATGAACAGACCACAGAACGAGTGTGATAAAGTACACCCTCGCTTCCATTTTATCAAAACAGTATTTGGCTTCAATAGTCATAAATCAAGTATTCAGATATTCAGATATTTCACATAACGGGTAGCAGGTAGTGGAACACTCACCGGCTCAACTTCAAAAGTTTTCACTTCAGATTGGCCTTAATCGCCAAGAAACCCTAACATAATCAAAATAAACCAATTGAAGGTTTCATATCCAAAATCGAGTAAACGGAATGCACAAGTGAGGCTCGACTACACGTCGTACGCCTTGCCAAATAAATACTAATGCAAGGGTGCAAAAACATGATTTTCTTGGAAATGAAAAGATAACATGAAGACCTAGGCGCAAACAACCCAAAAGCCTTTCATTTCTACCAAAAGGCAAATCCAACTTAAAGGAACCAAACGGCCTAGAAAATCGGGCAGCACTTCCCCTAAAATTCTTACTTTTTCAGCCATTAAGGCTTCACTATTACCTCAAATCAGTCCCAACATCTCACACAAAAGTCATCTCATTTCCCAAAAGCCGTTCACTAGGCTCAAAGTAGTACAAGTACCAAAGTTAGCTAGGAAATGATCGGAATGAAAACAAGCCCTAAAACTATTCAAATAAACACAATAAGATTCGTTTACAAGTCATAAACCAAGGCCAAGTATTACCAAAATAAGGTTCCATAAATATATATAAACATTAAAGGAAACCAGAAAAATCCGGAAATGGAAATAAGCTTTAACCCAAGAAAACAGTTTTTGACGTCATTTTTACGGTTTTGGCACCAAAGGCACTACGATTGTCGGATGAGGTGCAAGACCCACCATTTCAAAGCTAAAAGACAGGGTTACAACATCACAGAAGGTCATTCAGCCCAGTTTTGAGTGCAAACAGGTCAAAAATGCAAGATACTTCATCAACAACGTAAAACAGATTCATCAAAATGCATTCTAGCGGAAAGATCATAACTCAGGCTCTACAAGTCCAAATCAAGAAATTCCAAAACCATTTGAAAGCTAAGAAACAGGCTAAATTTCATCAGAAGACCTCAACAACCAATTCGGAAGCAACTCCAGCCAAAACAATCAATTACAGGCGCAATTCTTACATTCGGGTAAACCAGAACAGCAATAGTAATTTCACTTTTCTCACTCTACACAACTCCGATTGACCTGAAATTTTGTAGGCACCTCTAAAATGTCATTCCCTACAACTTTCATGTTTCGAGCTAAGGCCAATTCGGCTTCTATCTAGGACCTAAGAATTCGGACAGAATGTTCATCACAAAACCTTACTTTTCAATTTTTGGTCCAAAACAAAAATTGATTGCAATTAATCACTTTTTCCACCTCATAGAGCCCTTAAACATCATTTCCAATCATCATACATGACCACACAATCATGTCCATATTAAAACAGAAAAATCTCCAAAAATTATAAAAGTTCATCAATTCAACCAAAAATCACAATATAATCCATAAAGTGGCACCTTATACCACCACTAAGCATGATTTAAGCATCAATTAAAGGAGGAGGGTGGTTCTTCACAACTTACCTTAAGAACAAGAGAGAGAGAGCTATGGGTCACCTTAACCTTCCAAATAACTTCACCAACCACCTCACTAACACTAATAGAAGGAGTTTTATGGAACAAATGCAAGATTAAACGGTTGATCTTGAAGATTGAGCAAGATTAGAACCAAGAAAGTTGAGAGAGTTTTCTTCTTTTTGCTTGAGAGAGAGCCGGCTTCAAGCTTGCAAATTTGAGGGATTTTTGGTCAATTTTTGCTTAAATTGGTAAAGGCATGAATAGTGGTCAAATGGCAAGACTAAATCTTAAGGTGACACTTGTCACTTTTTTAATGCAAGTCTATCACTTTGTTCCCTCTCACATCAATCCAAATAGCTTCCTCTAATTATCTCTTAACACCCGATAAAATAATTCCAGTATTCAAAACTTAATCTAGTTGGCCGAATTTTTCCGAACTTTTCGCACTAGTGGGTCGCCACGTCCGGTATACGCTCTTAATTTCTCAAAATCTATTCGATACTAGAAAAATCATCTAAAAACTATATTTACTCGTAAAATTTATCTAAAAATTTTCCGGATACAGAAAGTGCAGAAAACAAGCCATGAAAAATGCGAAAACCAAGAAAATGCAAATTACGGGTTCTCACAGTAGTTGTATGTTGAATTTGAGCATTTGAAACTCTGAATGAGCCGAGGAAAAACTTGATTTAAGAACTAACGAGCTGCTGGACATTTTCTTTGAATAGCCGTGAGGTTTAAACCTGAAATTTAGGGGCTTGTAATCATGGTTTAATTTCAACTCCTGATCTGGAAATGTGCATTGTTTTGCTAAGAGATTGCATGAGGAAGTTGAGAGTTTTAAAGCATGTTTTAACCCAGAAAAATAAAATGATTACAGAACATCTCTTCATGCATGTTCATCCGTGGCTAATGGACAAAACTTCTGGGTTTTTCTGGATGATTTTAGTTGCCGAATGAATCTAGTTTTGTAGTGGAAATTTTTAATAACTAGCTGAATGTTTACATGCTGGATTTGAGTACTCAACACCATGTTTAAATCAAAAAGAAAATTTGATCTAAAAGTATCTTAGTTGCTGGAAAATTCTGGAAACCGCAAGGTTGAGTTAGATATTTCATTCTGTCTTTTTAAAATTTTATCAGTTTCTGGAAATTTATTTTATTTTTCCGTGGAATATAATGGGTTAGAGGTACTTAAGAGTTGTAAGTTTTAAGTTGTTTAACAATGAAATAATTGATAAATGGGATGATGGAACTAGAAAAGTTGGTAAGTACATCCTGGAATTTCTTTTGTGGTAGCCAAAGGGTGAGTTGGATTCTTAGCATGGTTTTTTTTAAATTCTCCTTGAATCATGATGGATGAAAATGCCTGAATGTGTTGTTTTGGAGTTCTATATGAAATGTAGGGATGGTTGAATAAAACATTTTGGTGTTAAAAGAGAAAAAGGAGTTTTCCACAAGTGAAAAATGAAATTTCAGATTTTCGGATGTCCCTGACCAGTTTCAGTAAAACGCTTATATCTTGGTGTAGAAAAATCCGTTTAAGGTGCCGTCAGTGGCATTTGAAACTAGGATCATAGGCCTTTGCTCTGTAGAAATTTTGTATTTTTCCTCCATGTGGACTGCTATCTGTGAACCCTCAAAGTGGACTGTTTTGTATGAATGTCCTGTTTCTTCGTGAAACTGAATTTGGATTTGGATTGAGATTTTAGTTTACTTGTGGTTTAAATTCTTGATTGAATTGTGGTTGGAAGTAATTAGTGTTGTCAAGGGCTAATGATTGATGAAGCCCTTGGCCATTTGAACAATTTTATAAGTACTACAGGGTGATGAAAGTTAATTTCTGGAATGTCTTGGAGGCTTTACTTTTATTTTTATTTGCTTATGATGGGCTTGCTGAGACCAAGTGCTAATGATTGATGAAGCCTTGGTTGATCCTTTTATTTTATTCAGAGATGCACTTGTTGAAAGCTAGGGCTAATGATTGACGAAGCCCTAGTAATTTGCTATGTGATTTTTGCCATATTTTGATCTATATAATGACTTCGAAATGGAATCGGAGCTGTGGAAGTTGTATCGACCTTGCGAACTCGAGTAGCTGTGATCAAAATTAATCAAACATATTTTCCAGCTAGTATTATATTATAAAAACTCCTTATCTAGTGTTTTGCCTAAAACCTTCCAACTCGATAATTTCCTTTAGCTCAAACTAGCCTTGATAGCTATAGTAAATAAGTTATATAGCTTTTGGAAACTCTAAGTCTTATTTTAATTCTTTTCTTTCTTTAAGCTTTGCACTTGGATAGTTAACTATAGGAAAAGTTCCAAAATACGAGCTTTACCAATTTTAGTGAAAAGCTTGGGAGACTTGCTCGGCAAGAAACCCTATTTTAGGAAAAATAGTTTTTAAGGATAATTTTTGCAAAAGCCGTAACTTTAGGGAAATGTTCAAAGTAACTTTCTAACATTGTTGTTGAGAGATTTGTCGACTTATTTCAAGAAAAGGATACTAGTTACCCTTTATAAGGAAGAGTATCTTACGGAAAACTATAAGAAACATTTCTTCTAAGTTTGTCAAGTTTCAACCTAAGTAGATTCCTAATTTTTCTAAAGGTAGTAAACTAGTAGTATAATAAGTATACCTCAGCTTGTATAAGATTAAAAACTGAATAGAAACTTATAGTTTCAAATTTTGGTTTTTAGGATTTTGCGAGGACGCGGAATTCGATTCTCAACTTGATATCTGAACTCCACTCTTGGTGAGTGTCCCTGCCTGTTCTTTTCCTACCTGAATTAAGTGCTTTCTTGACTCGATATGTGATAAATTGCAAAACGAGTTTTTGATCCATCGAAGTGAGCAGTGTGTACTTTATCGCACTAGCCGTTCGAGTGGTGACTTGCGTGAATCATTTTTCTCGTGAATCTCTGAATCTAAACGTAGTTACGTTGTTGGGTGAATCCCTCGACGCATGAATCTAACTACAGTAATGTCGTTGGGTGAATCCCTCGACCAATCATCTACGGGTATATCTCGAGTATACTGCGTCCTTAGTCGGCGAGCGGGCCCGGGACAGGGGTATGAATGGTGACGGGTTAAGATTAGAATGAGTGGATCTACATGGACTATAAGTAGTGAGAGTTGACGGAGGGTCAACTACGATGAATGGTGATCAAGCGAGGAAAATGGCTCCTGAGAGCCCCTGTATCCTACCTTGTGTTGTTATACGCTTTCTTAAATTGTTTAATTTGTTTAAGTTATTACTCGCTGTTTGATTTACGTGACTGCATGTTTTGGGGCACCACTGAGCTTTAGCTCACCCCATGTTTATTTGTTTTCCTTACAGGATGGGAAGATTGAAAGTATTTGAGCAGTTTATATTTCCTATGGTTGTACTTGAACAATTTGAATGTAATTTTCAGTTTGTAATGAATTCTAAGCATTATATTTTTCAGTCTGGATTGCCACTTGAAGCTGGAAAAGTGTAATCTCTAATCTTAATACTCAATTTGTATGTTTGTATTGGTGTAGTATGTCTTTAACCCTTGCGAGCGACGCGTGAAGTATTTAAGAGCCGTCGATTGGCTAATTTATATGCTGTTATCTTTGAAGCTAATGTGGTGTTAGAAATTGACTCATTTCGGATGAATCATTTTTGTAATAGCTTAGGTTATTTGTCGGAGGGTTTTAGGTTAGAATGCTTGCGTGAGTCCTGGCGAGAGCTGGGCAGACGGCCCGCCAACCCTTTGGTTCGCCTTAGGGGGAGGTGGGGTCGCCACAATCAGATCTCGTCTTCCCCCTTGCTCTTCCGTTCACCCTCTCAGTCTTTCTTCTTCTCCGTCGCTTTTCTGGTTTTTCTTGCTCCGCTCCTTCTCCGTTTGGCCGACTGTGACGCCCCCGCTTCTCCCAAGGGCGAAACCCTAGGGTATCGGTGGGACGCCTACCTAGCTCGCGCCAGGACTCGAAACACAAAACTAATAAAACGATATTGATGTTAGGGTTTGGAAGGAATTTGAGAAAGTTAGGGTTTTATATCCCCAATTCTGTCCGGTTTTGTATCTCATGGTTAGAGGCCGAATTGGCCTTGGCTTAAAACATGAAAGTTGTAGGTATTGATGTTTTAAAGGTTCCTGTAAAATTTCAGGTCAATCGGAGTAGTGTAGAATGAGATAAGCCGAAATTACTATTGCTGTTCTGGGTTCATCAGGATGTTAGAACTGCATCTGAAATGGGTTGTTTTGCCTGGAATTGTTTTGGATTTGGGTGTTGAGGTCTTCTGATGAAATGTAGCCCTGTTTCTAAGCTTTCGGATGGCTTTGGAATTTCTGGATTTGGACTTGTGTAGGCTGAGTTATGATGTTTGTACTAGAATACGGTTTGTGAACCTGTTTTGCGATTCTGGTATAGTGTCTTGCATTTTTGACCTTGTTACCTTCAAAACTGGACAAAGTTGCCTTCTTCAACATTGTAGCCCCTTAAGTCCTGAATATTTCTGTAAAATCTCAGGTCAAACGGATTAGCGTATTCTGAGTTATAGACAGAACACTCAGGCCTGTTTTAGACATTAGTTTGTGTACGTTTTGAATTTCAGCTTCTGACCGTGGGTTTTCCGTTTTGATCCCGTACGATCTGTGTGACGCCCCGAAAAAAATGAGTTTGAGAACCCGGAAATTTTCTAATTTTCTAGGGTTTATTTTTTTTAAATGCCTGCCTTTTCTACATTTTCTTGATTAGAAAAATTCCCCAGATAAAGTTTATGAGCAAAAATAGTTTTAAAATGATTTTTCTAGTATCGGTTAGTTTTTGAGAAATTAAAAGCGTATTTTGGATGTGGGACCCGCAAGTGCGGTAAATGCATTATATTTTTGACAACTTGTAGGAATTTTGTATTAAGTGATATTATTTTACAAGGTGTTAAGATATTTGTCTTGGAGAGACAAGAAGATAATCTCAAGCTTAAAGAGTGACAAGTGTCACCTTGTTATTGAAGGTTGGACTTTGACATTTGACCATCTTACTACCTTTACCAAATAAGTACCAAATTGATCCAAAATTACCTTCATTCTTCATCATCTTGGCTGAGCTTCACAAGGAGAAAAGAAAGGAAAGCTTTCATCTTACTTCTTCATTTCTTGCTCCAATCAAACAATTTAACCGATTAAACTTGGATTTGCTCCATAAAAACCTTTCTCTTGGTAGTATTAAGGTGTGTAGTGAAGTGGTTTGAGAAGCAAAGGTGCTAAGTTGGGTCTTTCTTGGGTTTGTAAGGTAAGTGACTAAGGAACCTTTCCTTTGATCTTGATAATGTTCAATTAGTGATTGGTGGTGGTTGAATAAGTGATTTTATGGTTGATTTCCTGATTTTGGTTGAAAATGATGAAGTTTTATTATTTTTGGGGATTTTTCTGTTTTCATATGGATATGATTGTGTGGCTATATATGATGATTGGAAATGATGTTTAAGGACTCTATGAGGTGGAAAAAGTGATTAATTGCAATCAATTTCTGTTTTGGAAGAAATTTCAGAAAATCAGGGTTTTGTGATGAACATTCTGTCCGAATTTTTAGGTCCTAGATATAGGCCGAATTGGTCTTTTCTTAAAACATGAAAGTTGTAGGGAATGACATTTTAAAGGTGCCTACAAAATTTCAGGTCAATCGGAGCAGTGTGGAATGAGAAAAGTCGAAATTACTATTGCTGTTCTGGTTTTACCCGAACTTGAGAAGTGCGTCTGTAATTGGTTGTTTTGGCTGGAATTGCTTCCGAATTAGTTGTTGAGGCCTTCTGATGAAATTTATCCCTGTTTATTAGCTTTCAGATGGTTTTGGAATTTCTGGATTTGGATTTGGAGAGCCTGAGTTATGATGTTTCCTCTAGAATGCGTTTTGTGAATCTGTTTTTGTGATTCTGGTGTGGTATCTTGCATTTTTGACCTGGTTACACTCGAAACTGGGTTGAGTGACCTTCTGCAATATTGAACCCTATCTCTTAGCTTCGAAACGGTGGATCTTTCACCTTCATCCGACAATCGTAGTGCCTTTGGTACCATTACCGCAAAATGACGTCAAAACCTGTTTTTCTGATTTTGAGCTTAACTTTCATTTCCGGACTTTTTCCTAGCTTGACTTGTCTTTGTACTACTTGGAGCTTGCTGAATGACTATTGGATGAACTTGTTGTTGTGTGTGTACCTTTGGGACTGGCTGAGGAAATAATGAAGCCTTGATGGCTGGAAAAGTAAAGAAATTTAGGGGAAATGCTGTCCGAATTTTGAATGGGCTTGATTGCTTTGCGTTTGTGCGTTAGGGCTTGGACTTGAGTGAAGTAATGCAATATGATGGATGGTTTCTGAGCCATGGAGGTGAGTGACCCTAAACTATTTCCAAAGTACTTGTGAAATGTTTCTTGCATTAATTATTCGATTGCATATCATGCGTGCTTGCATGTGAATTCATGACATGATTTGGCTTCAATGAGTTCTGGGAAAGTCTTGTGCTGGACACCAACGTCTCCACCTTGTTTATGGTTCATGTTCATTGTTATCTGGAGCACCGATGTTGCTCCCACTTTCATGAGTTCGTGAGTTAATGTTAAATGAAATATTTGAGCGTTGGGTGTTCAAGTGCTATGATTTCACCGGCTCACGAGAGCATTAAACGTACATTTGATCTCTGAATCATGACATCATCGAAATGATCGAAATGCAACATTGTGAAATATATTTGTTTAATGATTTTCCTGGTTACTCGCTGAGCTTCTAGCTCACCCCAAAAATATTTTATTCCCCTCCACAGGGCTCAAGGCGAAGGAAGGACTTATAGTACTTGTGCACGTGATTGGATGGCCTATGTTTTGTACAATTTTGGATTTGGAATTATTTTATGTATTTGGGATTAGTTTCCGCTGCATTTGTGACATGTAATTATTGGAGACGGATGTGTATTTGTGGACCAGTTGATGTATATTTGATTTTTATATTGTAATTTAATTGAGGACTGTAGTGAACGACTGAGTCCCGGCGAGAGCTGGGCAGGCGGTCCGCCGAACCCTCTGGTTCGCCTTAGGGGGAGGTGGGGATGTCACAATCTGGGTGTCAACTCCTTCATAAGAAATGTAGATCTTGATCTCAGGTTCGAAACGGTATAAAGTGCGTCGAAATCCGAGTTCCGTAGCTTCCGTTATGACCAAAACAAGATTGATCGTCAGAACTGCCTTGTATCTGGACAGTTCTGACGGGTACTTTGGCACTCAATTTTCGTTCTGTTCTGAGTGGATTCAGGTCTTGGCCAAAACATCAAAGTTTTAGCCTTATGTCTCAGCTTTCTAATGCCTTTGGAATTTCCTGATTTGGACTTGTGAGCTAGAAGTTATGGTCCAGTAAACAGACCCTGACTGTCATTCAAAATGCAAACTTCTGGTACAGTTTTCCATGATTTCGACTTGTGTTGATTCGGATCTAGTTTAAGGTGTCTTCATGAGAATTGTAGACCTTCCTCATAGCTTCGAAACGGTGTCTCGCTCACCTTGATCCGATATTCCTAGCTTAACTTTTGATCAAAACGGTTTGAGATGGCCGATTTGGCCGTTTCCGTTTGCCGTTCCGCGCGAGCGCGTGTGCCGATTTTTGCCGTTTTGCTTGTTTTGGATCTGTTAGTAGCCGTTTGTGATATTATGTGATAAAATTTTCTATTTCAGATAGTGGTGAGCTAGGCGGAGCCGGTGGGGCCCACTACTAGCGAACACGCGCGAAGCGATTTTGCTTTAAGTACTACTTTTGGTATTTTGAGTAAGTATTCAGGCCGCTCTTGTGTGTTCGTTGCTTATGTGTTTCGATTTGTATGAAGAGGGTACCTAGGCGAGGGTGTACTTTATCGCACTCGACCTAGACCCTCATTTGCGCATATCTGTACATGGCTTGTGTATATAAGCACTTTTGGAACTAAAACCCTTGAGCTTGTGGCTCAGGGTAACTTTTGAATAATTTTGTGCAATTTGTGAGTTTGGGGCTGATCTCAATACCTCGAGGGACTATTCGAGCCGGTTAGGGCTTGGTCGAAGTCAGTCCAACTTGGATTGAGGTCACCAAGTTTGTGAATCCGGTTCACTGAGTTTGAACCAAGTTTGTGACCCGAGCTTGTGACTCAAGCTCAAGTTTGTGATTTCGTTTGCCCGGGCAAGTTTGTGAGGTGACTGGCCAGTGAGGGTGATAAGGTGTCCGGTGGGTGTACAAGTGAAGTTCTACGGACCTTATTTATGGTCGACGGAGTGTCGACAAGAGACCACGCATGGCAAATGACTTGGCTTTGGAGCCATAGGTATCCTTTTCATGTGATGTTATTTTTCTGCTTTTGCTTTACTCCTACTGTGTAAATGTGGTTACGTGAAATTTACGTTTTTACCCCTGTTTACTTACTAAGCTTCTAGCTTACCCCGTTTCCTTTGTTTTCCTTAGCAGGGCACGACGCGGGGAACTTTGGGACTCTGCCGTTAGTATAGTTAGGTCTCGTTTGTAATAGTTGGACAGTTAGGATGTTTGTTTTTGTTTTGGTGGTTTGTATAAGGACCCTCCTTAGGGTCTACCTTCTACTGGTTGTTGTCATAGTATATTAGAGAGGTTTGATTTGATGCTTTTGAAGATGTAAATAGAACTTTTGGTGGTTGTATATATTATACACAGTTCTTTTGGTTTAATATCGTTTTATTAGTTTTGTGTTTCGAGTCCTGGCGCGAGCTAGGCAGGCGTCCCGCCGATACCCTAGGGTTCGCCCTTGGGAGAAGCGGGGGCGTCACACCGCCACCCTCTATTTCCAAACCCCAGCCGCTGTCTAGCCTCTCTCGATTTTTCTAGCTTTCTTATCCTGAACCCTAGCCGCCCTCAGCTTTTCCTTAGCTTTTCCTAGCTTTTTTTTTTGTTCCTGTCTTTTTTGTTCCTCCCTTTGGCTTGCGGTTGTTTTGCATTTTAAAGGCACCTCAAAAGACTAAACCTAATATGAAAGGCCAAGATTTCAAATCCCAAAGTAGGCTTATGTGTCTTATTCTTGTCCCTTTGATTGGCTTTTTCTTTTTTTCCTTTTTTTCAAAAATTTAGTGTAAAAAACTCTTAATTCAATTAAAGTAAGACAAGAGACACGAATCAAAACAAAAATAAAATCAAATAAAATAAAAACCTAAAATCGAAACAAATAAAATAAAAATTAAATTAATTAAATGAATAAAGTTTGAAATCAAAATTTGGTGTCTACAATACATTCTAAATACAGATAAGAAAACACTAAAGTAGACCACTAAAAGCAAGCATATATACTCCAAAAAACATGACTTCTATTTTAAGTTCAAAATAGAAGTCATCTCTAAGAAAGCCCCACAAGCATCTTGATATGATAAAAAGGAATCAATCCAAGAAAATGATTAAGAAATGTAGGCCACTAACTCTCACTCCTCCTCGGCTATTTGCCCCTTCTCACTGACATAGATACCATCAAGGAACTTCCGGATATCTTTGTTCTTCACATGGCATTTCTATCCACACTAAGAAAAGGTTGTATATTAGCTATTCAGCCAGATGAACTACATTTTAAAGACAAGTGACAAGGAACAAAACTTGTAGATTCAAATATCATAAATATGGCACAGAGTGTCTCTTACTTGGTTTATCAGGGCAGCAGATCGGGAAACAAGCTCAATGTCATTGCCATCCAACACCAATTCGTCCTTAACCTTCTCAGACTAGATAACAGTGACTTCTTCAAGCATATCCACCTTCCTCATCTGATGCAGAAAACATCACACATTACAAAATGTTTCCCTATCAGAAAACATCACATATTTTTTTGGTTCTGATCTAACATTTAAGGGACTAACTACAAGTAATTAATTATAATTCATGACTAACATATGAAAACAAATAGAGTATATCGCTCAAATATTGCAATTTGACTTCGAAATCAATTCTCATGCTTTCTTGACAAATCCAACACGGTTAGTTTATCTTCCATTTTAGAGATAATTTCAGAAATCTCTCTTTAAGGTTTCTAACAACTCTCTTTAAGTTTTATTAAACTTACATTATACGTAAGAAAGATATATGTATATGTATAATCCTCTCTGTCTCTGTCTCTGTCTCCGTCTGCTGTGATTTCAGCAACGGACTTTTGTGCATACCAAACACATAACTAAACTTACAACCAATTTATTAGCCAACTCCTGACTTTGACTGGCTAATAAATTAAATTAAAGAGTTCCAATGGTAGCAGCAATCAGTTGAATTGAAGCTGTCACAAAATGATCGAAGCAGGTTTTGATAACTACCCCTTCCATAACTAAAGGAAAAATATCCAAGAGCCTACCAATACCTTACTAACACTTGTACAAATAGCCACTTAACAAGACTACAAAAGAGTCCTTGCCTTGATATCAGAGGCCTATCTCTTTCTTTATTTTAATGCCTTCTCTCTGTCAAACATTGTCTTAATTGCAACATTCTTTCCCTACATTTCTTATCCACTTCCATTTGATAACAAATTTAATTCGTGATCATGTCATTGTCATGCATCATCATTGTAGGAAGACCTTTCATATATTGGCTTTAATTCTTCTTTTAAGCCTATAGATTATCGCTGAAACGAATAGAAAAATACCTTGTCCGCTGCTAGATGTTAGGAGTACATAATATAGATGCTGACTTCCCAATGGCTTCTCGTCACTCATCAGGATAACATTAACAAACTACCACTAAGGACCGACGTTGTCTTAGTCGTGTGCACTTTGGAATCTTTTACAGCATCAATACTATCTTCTACTTTGGAATCTTTTTTCAGATGCCAACACCACCAGCATCCACTCCTCAACCACCGGAACTTCTGCAGCAACCACCACCATCATCCTTTCCTCCTATGCCAACAACCACAGCTTCCACCGCCTCATCGTCCGTCGTTGTTCCACCACCCATCACTGCCACCACCTCCATCTCTTCACTCCCTTCCACAACCACATCACCTCCTCTACCTTCTTTACCTTCTCCTTCCCAAAACCCTCAACCCTCAACATCCACCCTCAACCCCCAAATCACCAATTGACACAAAAATAATTACCCAAAAAGAACTCAAAATCAGACAAAAGTAAACAAAATGAAATTAGAGAAAAATTGGTGGATGGTTTACCAAGGCGAGAGTGCTGGTGCCAGAGTAGGGTCCAGGAGGAGGCGACATTTGCCGCTGATCGCTGAAATCCAAGAAAGAATAAGTGCAGATGCTGCGAATACCGCCCTAAATCTAAGGTATCTCTCAGACTCAGAGCCCTAATTTTCGTCGGACACCAGTTTGGATATTAGAAATGTTGGGGAGATCGGCCAGGGCTTCCCCTAGCTTCTGCATTATTCAGTAAGACAGAGGACAGGAGAGTGGCCGAGAGAGGCGGAGGGCATAAAATTGGTAAGAAAATTCTGCGGGGAAAGCAAAATTTTGGCCAAGAGTTTTGAGAGAGAGTTTGCCGAGAGAGAGAGAGAGAGAGTTTGTGAGAGAGATAAGAAGAAGCAAAATTTCACGAGGAGGCAAAATGAAGTTTTGAGATTTCACTTAAGTGTTTTGGCAAAGAATCTTCCGCCAAAATTAAACCACGTCGTTTTGTGTTTTAATTTTTCTTGATGTATCTCACATTTTCACAAGTGTTATGATAGAGAGCCTAAAGATACATTATTATTTTTATATCAGATAAAATAAAATAAATTAGAGCATATATTATTAAGTTGTTAATAAGTGTCATAATAGAAATGCTATAATGACATAAACCAGTAAGTGTCTTTATAGACATGTCAGAAAAGGCCATTTTTGTTGTAGTGATCCTTTTTCTATTTTGGATAGTTTGACACAGAATCTGGACTTGCAGTTTTCGACTCTAGGAGGTGATGGCAGCAGATCTGTGGGATCTTCTGTGAGGATTCATGTTTTTATTTTTAAAATAATTATTTTTATAATTATTTATCCTAAAATTAGTTAATTATATTATCGTTACATGAATTGCTTTTAAATTTCGCTTTATCGCGGGCGAATCGGAAGTTCGCGCATTTCGCATTGAAACGACTAAGTGGAGATTTGAGAAATTTATATTAGACTACGAAGAGTGAATAATGATAGTGTTAAAGGAATTACATTTGAGGATTAGTGCACAAGTGAAACAAACAAGAGAAAAAAGTGGTAGTACGGGACACTATTCGCGTACTATTCAAAGTTGACCTTGGACACTTTTTTGCACCTTTTTCCCTACAATCTTCCAAGGGAAGATTCACAACACAAACCCTTCTCTCTCTCCCCTCTCTTGGTCGGCCGAACAGCAAAGGAAAAGAAGAGAAGAAAGCACTCTTCATTTCACACCATTTTTGCTTCCATTTCCCTCGCAAATCTTCACCCAACTCACATACTACTTGGAGGTTTGTACTAGGTTGGAGAAAGACATCATCTAGTGGAGTTTCTTGGAGGTTTTGTGGTGAGAAATTTTTGGTTTCCTCAAGGGTTCAAGAGGTATCTTCCATCTCCTTCATATCTTTCCATTTTCTTCAAGAATGAAGCTTAGATTGCATGGGTTTGCAACCCTAAGCAAGAAATACGTAGACGACTTGAGAAAAATCATTTATGTTGCTTTAACCACTAAGCTAGCGGTGTTGAGGTGGATTATAGGTAGCTGCCTTGAGGATTAAAGTGCTTGATTGTTGTGTTTATGTGTTAAATGAGTGGAACTACGGTTAGAAATGGAGAGAAAATTGAGAAATGGGTGAGACTAGAGCTGGCCGAAATTCTGTCCATTGTTGCTCTGTTTTAATTCAAATTTTTGGTGTTTGTATGGCTGTGAAATTGATGGATATATGTGGCATATCGTGTGTACAAAGTGTCTTCAAAAAATCATTTTAATTGGTTGCTCAAAACTAAGGTTTCCGAAAGTGGAAGAAATCTGAAAATGGTGTTTAGGAGAGCCGAACAGTAGTTGTTTGCCTGAACATATCTCTCTGTAAAAAAATCAAAATTGAGTGCCGTTAGCGGCATTAAAAACTAGACATTCATAGCTTTCTAACGGTATAAAATTCACTTGCTAGTTCGAACCGAGTGAACTATAGGGATTCAACAAAGTTGACTGTCCTGTTCTGATTGTCTGTCCGAGAGGAATGGAGAAGCTGCATCTTGTGGCTCTATTTTCTCTCACTTGTGAACCGATTTTGGAAATGTCTTCTCCTGATGAAATGTATCATTTTGAACCTAGTTTCCAACTCCATAAACTATTCTTAATTTGAACTTGTATTGAGTGAGATGTGGCCTTATTTTGAAAGTGCGACAAAACTGGAAACTATAAAGTTTTTTCCTTCTTTCTGGCCGAATGGTTAGATTTGTTCTGGGATGTTTTGCTTCGAAAATTTTGGTGTCAATTACCCACCAATTGCTTATTAAATGTTTCTAGAACTTTGGTTTCAAAAATGGATCGAATTGGGGCTGATTTCATTGTGCAAAACGTTTGAAAAGGAAAGAAAAGCAAGAGGGCAGATTAGCCTTGAAACATTTTATGAACTTTGGTCATTTTGTTAACTGCCTTCCCACATCAATTTTTGCATGAAATTTGATAGAGAGGTAGTCCATATATGGATGGTTAAGTGTACCAAATTTGGTGAAATTTTCAATGCCATTTCGATACCCAAATAACGCCCCAAATGTGGCTCTTCAAATCTAGAAAATTTCTGATCAGTGTTCAAATTTCAGCCAACTTTAAGCTGCTATATCTCGATGCCCAAAACTCTAAATTTAGTTCTGTTTATTGTGTTTGAAACCTTGTCTGAAACTCTTATTGTGTTACAAATTTCAGAGCATGATTTGCTTTCTGTGAATTATGCCGAATTTCCAAAGATTGCTGAAAAACAAGACTGGTTCAAACCTGTCTTCTAGGAACTGAAACTTTGAGCTGAAAAATGAATGCCTTCCGTTTAGAATCTTGGAAAACTGTCTTGTAGGAATTTTTAGTACTTCGAATCTAGTTTGCAACGGTATAAATTTTTCTATTTTTGGACCTACCAAGTGCAATATCTGATTTTTCTAAATTTGACGCGTTAAAATGAAATTTTCCGACTTGTTGGGAAATGAGTTTTTGGAAACTTTTACCTATCCTTTGATATTGATTGATCATTTTAAACTCGATTTCATGGAGGAAATCAGTTTCTCTTGTGTTATTAAATCCTCACTTTTGAATCTCGATTTTCGAGAGATTGAGGAATTTTGAGATATTGTCTTAGCTTAAAACGAACGTACATTCCTCCTTGTTTGGCAAGGAGTTTGTAGGTATTTATGGGTGATGGATAATTGTTATGTCTTCAGGCGCTCAAGAGGATTTTGAAGAGAATTTCGGAGCCGACCTCTAAATATCTTTTGCACTTGCTCCCTTATTTTGACTTGGTGAGTGTCAAATGCATGACTTATTGCAATTTTGTGAATTGCTTTTTATGGATTGAATGGTTCGTAATTGTTGAGTCGAGTATGTACGTTATCGCACTCGTTCTCTTTTAACCGATTGTATAACTGAACTGCTCATAACTACATTGTATTTGGTTGACTGGATGTCGTTTGGAGTGAATATCCTTGACCAACAACTGAATTGGGGGACGTCCAAATCTCAATTGGCCGACCTTGGGACTCGAGCTAGCAAGGGCTTGGTCAAGAAGCTCGGTGAACCATGAGATAATTGTAAAATTGATTTATTAAGAGATCTCGCTTGCCCTACTCAAGTAGTAGTGCCTTTTATAGAAGAGCGGGCCCGGGACTGGGGGTTGTAACGATGAACAGGAACTGTGAAGTAAGTGGAGTTCTATGAACTTTATACTGACCCGGTGGAGTGTCATCGCGGGGAAGTATTTGATCAAGCATTGGCACAGCAAGTGGAACCTAGTTCCTGAGAGCTCATGTATCCTTATTGAGTGTGTTTATATTAAATTGTAAATTGTTTGAATGATATAGCTTTATTTCTCGCATAAGTGCTATTGCTACTTGAACTACGTGCTTGCATGTTTTTCTTGGCCTCACTGAGCAATAGCTCATCCCATTAGCTTTGTTTTCCTTAACAGGAGCCGAAATGGAATGAATCTTGGAGAAGCCAACTTGATGGTCTTTTGATTAGGATTTTAAATGTATTCGTTTAGACAACTTTTGGAGGTTCTATATTTTGGGAATGTTGATGTATTTTGGTAACTTGTGATGTAAGATTGAATATTCTAAGGAAGCGACTTTTCTTTATATCTTCGACTTTCATTATACGATCGTTTGTCCTTAAGTTTGAATTGGAACTGTATCGAGTCCTGGCGAGAGTTGGGCAGGCGTCCCGGCGATACCCTTGTGTTCGCCCTTGGGAGAAGTGGGGGCGTCACAGTTGGTATCAGAGCACTAGGTTAGAGATCTATTTGGGAGATATATTAGAGATTTTACCCTCGAGAATAGGAATGAAATAACTTAGTTATACCTTAAGTAACGTTTAAGCGAGTTAGTGACTTTAAGTTTCTAACCTGAAAATTGTGATTGTTTTATAGGGATGGAGAATGGAAATGGAGGACACGCTACTAATAGTAGTGGTCATGTTAATTGCCACGTAGAGCCTCTTAGATCGATTTACTATCAAGCACTTGGTTGAGGAGCTCGTGTGCGTTACTCGCCTTCTACTAGGTTTCTCCGATGTCCATGTAGGGCGACATACGCGTACCCTAATGACCTAGTACTGTCCCTTGACGACGAGCATCGTTAGTTGGTGAATACCAACCGAACTTTACTTCAGGAGGTCGAGGAGCTGAGCCTTATGGTGAACGCTCAGGGTGACAGGATTACAGAGTTAGAGGGGATGGTAGTGGACGAGATGGCTAAGGCTGATGCCGCTCGTGATGAGTTACAAAGGATTAGAGCTCGTCTGACTAGGATAGGTGAGGAGGTCCGAAATCGGGGTTCTGGGATCTTGGCAGACACCACTATATTAATCGATGAGGTAATGGATGTTGTGCAGAGTCCGATTCAGGAGGGCACTAAGGAGGAGCCTTTCGAGGAGGATCCGGAGGAGGACCCTGAGGAGGAGGTTCCGCCTGATAGTCTTGCTGAGGATTAGACTAGGATTGATAAATCTTTTGACTTGTATAGTAAGGATTAGTTGGGGTGGTGCTAGTTCAAAAGCCATTGTATTTTGCTTGACTGTGTGGCCTACTTTTGAGGCACCTAAATCTACTTTTGACGTGCATGACTAATTGCACTTTTGTAGCACCTGTGTGCTATATTTTTGTAAACGCCCCATGACTTACTAATTGTATGAACTTTAAAGTGTTAATATATGTTGAATATTGCTATTTCCAATGTTTTCATGTTGGCTCTTATTTTAAGTATTTTCTCACGTAATTATTTTATTTCTTGCATTAGGCATAACTAGGATTATGGACGGACGAAGGAGTGGTCGAGGTCGTGAGCGTGGGACTAGGCAAACCCAACCTCAAGGGGATGATCAGGGATCGGCAACTGAATCGACCCATGGACAAGAAAATGTCGAGGGTAACCAAGTGGCTACTGCCATTAATCGGATGACTGATATCCTAGAACGATTAGTAGAGCAACAGGGTCCAGGGCCACTTAACCAACCCGGGGCCAGGATAGAGGTAATGATAGGGCTTTTAAGAGCTTTCTGAAGTTTGCTCCGCCTAAATTTATTGGAGGATCTGATCCTGAATTAGCGGGGAGCTGGCTAGAGCGGATGATTAATATTTTCGCCGCTTTAGATTATACTGAAGAGAGAAGAGTGAACTTTGCTGCCTTTCAGTTTGAGAGCGTTGCACGTGCTTGGTGGGATGTGATAAGGAAAAAGTGAAAAAGAGCGCAAACCCCTTTGACTTGGAAAAACTTCACGAGGGAGTTAAATAAGAAGTTTCTTCCGCCTCTGATCCAAGAGAAACAGGAGGACGAATTTATAAAGTTGAGGTAAGGTACCTCTCGTGTAGCCAAGTATGAGGGGAAGTTCACTAAACTTTCTAAGTACGCTCCAGAATTGGTGACTAATGAGCGGAAAAGGATAAGGCGCTTTGTGCAAGGACTTAATGTGGAGATCTAGGAGGGGTCGGCAGCAGCCCAAATCTCTACGTTTACTGAAACCCTGGAGAAAGTACAGAGAGTTGAAAGCGCAAGGCTGCAAGTTAGGAACTTCCATACTAAGAAAAAAAAAATTTCTAGTTATTCCTCGGAGCAAGCCAGTAAAGTGCCCCACCTTCCAAGATGGGAAGGGGAACGGGAGGAGTAAGGACCGCTAGAGTTTCAAGAGGGGTTTTATTAAGAAGAGGTCGTACTGGGCAAGGTCAGTTGAGAGGAATACCTTCTAGTAGTCCGGCCGTAATTCCTCAAGTTAGTTGTGGCTACTGTGGCAAGCCAAATCACTTGGAGAATGATTGTTGAAGAAAGTCGGGAAAGTGCTTGTACTGTGGCAGTGCCGAGTACCAACTCGCGAGTTGTCCAAGTAAGCCGAAGGTTGGAGGTAGTACTCAGAGGCCAGAAAAGTCAAACTCGAAGCAGACTAATGCTGGAGAGAGTCGACCTAAAGTACCTACTAGGGTTTACGCATCGGACTATCAGCAGATTCCCGATGCTACTGAGGTGGTCGAAGGTACGATACCTATTTTTCACCGTTTAGCTAAGGTTTTAATTGATCCGGGTGCGACACATTCTTTTGTAAACCCAAATTTCATGAGTGGAATAGATGTGAAGCCAATTAAGTTACCTTATGATTTGGAGATTAGAACACCTACTAGGGATCAGAGTTTAATTGCTAATTTGGTGTATAGAGATTGTGAGATATGGGTTGGAGAACGAAAATTACTGGCCGATTTAATAGGTTTAGATATTAAGGGGTATGATATCATCTTAGGAATGAACTGGTTAGCTCGCTACCATGCACAGTTGAACTGTAAGACGAAAATGGTAGAGTTGTACATTTCAGGAGAGGTAACCCTAAAATTGGATGTAAGGGGCAGATTAGCCTCATC
Source organism: Coffea eugenioides (assembly GCF_003713205.1). Taxonomy (NCBI): domain Eukaryota; kingdom Viridiplantae; phylum Streptophyta; class Magnoliopsida; order Gentianales; family Rubiaceae; genus Coffea; species Coffea eugenioides. The sequence continues at coordinate 28,101,341 of NC_040035.1, forward strand.
TGCTCTTATTTTAGGAATTCGAGTTAGGAAAATATTGAGTAAGGGAGTTCAAGGATATTTGGCTTTTCTTATAAATACTCCTAGTGATAAAGTGAGGTTGGAAGATATGCCTGTGGTGAAGGAGTATCCGGATGTTTTTCCTAAAAAATTAGAATCTTTGCCTCCGGAAAGGGAGATAGTTTTTAAAATTGAGGTGACTCTGGGGATAGCACCTATCTCCAAAACGCCGTATAGAATGGCTCCGACTGAATTGAAAGAGTTGAAATTGCAGTTGCAGGATTTGCTAGAGCGAGATTTTATAAAAGAAAGTGATTCACAGTAGGGAGCCGTGTTGTTCGTTAAAAAGAAAGATGGGAGTTTAAGGCTGTGTATAGATTACCGAGACTTGAACGATATTACTATTAAGAATAAGAACCCTTGCCCCACATAGATGAGTTATTTGACCAATTGCAAGGGACGGTAGTATTCTCAAAGTTGAACCTCAGGCAGGGTTATTATCAATTGAGAATTCTGGAGAAAGATATACCTAAAACTGCCTTTAACTCGAGGTATAGACACTTTGAGTTTACAGTGATGCCGTTCGGATTGACTAATGCACCTGCGGCTTTTATGGATTTAATGCACAGAATTTTTAAGTCTTATCTAGACCAGTTTGTGGTGGTGTTCATCGATAATATACTGATGCATTCTAAAACTCTGGAGGACCATGAGAAACATTTGAGGATTGTTTTGTAAACTTTGAGGGAACATCAGTTGTATGCTAAGTTTAGTAAATGTGAGTTTTAATTGAAAAAAATGACTTTCTTAGGTCACATAATTTCCAAGGATGGAATTAAGGTGGATCCAGCCAAAATTGGAGCAGTTGCAAAGTGGAAGCAACCGGAAAAACCCTACTGATGTTTGGAGTTTTATAGAGTTAGCAGGATATTATCGGAGGTTTATCAAGGATTTTCCTAAAATTGCTGGACCCATGACTGAATTGACTAAGAAAAGTGAAAAATTTATATTGAGCCCAAAATGTGAAGAAAGTTTTCAGAAGTTAAAGAGACGATTGACGAGGGCACCTGTATTAGCTTTACCTAATGGAAAGGATAGCTTTGTAGTATATACAGATGCTTCCAAAGAAGGCTTGGGGTATGTATTGATGCAGGATGGTAAGGTGATTGCGTATGCCTCTAGGAAATAAAAGTCACACGAGAGAAACTATCCAACTCATGATCTGGAGTTAGCGGCTGTAGTGTTTGCATTGAAAAAGTGGAGACATTACCTATATGGAGTGACATTCGAGGTTTTTACAGACCACAAGAGTCTTAAGTATTTGTTTTCTCAAAAGGTGTTAAATTTGAGACAACGTAGATGGATGGAATTTCTAGAGGACTATGATTGCACGATAAATTATCATCCAGAAAAACCCAATGTGGTGGCTAATGCTTTAAATCGTCAAGTGCAAGTGGCAAGATTGATGATTAAAGAATTACACTTGTTGGAAGAAGTTAGTTATTGGAATCCTAGTCTTGAACCGAGAAAAGTGATCTTTGGGAACATTGTCGTGAAATCCACTTTATTGGAACATATCAAGAAAACTCAGGAAAGGGACCCTGAAGTGCAAAAGTGGTTGGAGAAAGTCAAAAAGGGAGAAAAGTCGGATTTTAATCTAGGAGTGAATGGTGTATTAAAGTTCCAAAATCGTATAGTAGTGCCAAAGGACGAAGCGTTTAAGAAAGAAATCTTGGAAGAAGTGCACCGTTCTAAGTACACGGTATATCTTGGAGGGAATAAAATGTACCAAAACTTGAAGAGTTTGTACTGGTGAGAGAACATAAAAAAGGAAATTGTCCAATTTGTCCGCACTTGCTTGATTTGCCAGCAAGTTAAAGCCGAGTATCAAAAATCATCTGGTCTTTTGCAACCTTTAGAAATACCCGAGTGAAAGTAAGAAAATATCACCATAGATTTTGTATCTGAATTACCTAGGACGTAAAGAGCTCATGATGCAGTTTGGGTAATAGTGGATTGGTTGACCAAATCGGCTCACTTTGAACCGATTAGCATGAAGTACCGTTGGAGAAGTTAGCTAAATTATACTTGGATGAGATTATAAGGCTACACGGGATACCTGTAAGTATTGTGTCCGATCGAGACCCTAGGTTTGTTTCGCGGTTCTGGCAGAAAATGCAAGAAGTGTTGGGAACTAAATTGAATTTTAGCACTACTTACCACCCACAGACTGATGGATAGTCTGAGAGGACGATTCAAACTCTTGAGGACATGTTGAGAAGCTGTATTTTGGATTTTGGAGAGAGTTGGGGTAAATATTTGACATTGGTGGAATTTGCTTATAACAATAATTTCCATTTGTCCATTCAAATGATTCCTATGAAGCGCTTTATGGTCGGAAGTGTAGATCTCCTATTTGTTGAGATGAAGTAGGTGAACTGTGAGAACCCGTAATTTGCATTTTCTAGGTTTTCGCATTTTTCATGGCTTGTTTTCTGCACTTTCTGTATCCGGAAAATTTTCTAGATAAATTTTATGAGCAATTATAGTTTTTAGATAATTTTTCTAGTATTGGAGAGTTTTTAGAAAATTAAGATTATCTATTGGATGTGGGACCCACTAGTGCGAAAAGTTCGGAAAAATTCGGCCAATAAGGTTAAGTTTCGGATACTGTGAAAAATTTATCGGGTGTTAAGAGATAAGTAGAGAGTGAGATTTGATTGATGAGAGAGAGAAAAGAAAGGATAGGAATGCATTTATGATAGTGACAAGTGTCACAAGATCATTGGAGTTGACTTAAGAAATACTATTCACATTTTTGACTTTTTTGACCAAAGGATTATATATCTCAAAAAAATCACAAAATTCACCATTTTTCTTCTCATTGTGGCCGAACCTCTCACTTGCAAGAAGGAAGAAAATTCTTCAACATTTCAAGCTTCCAACTTGTCCAAATCCACCAAATCAAGTGTTTAACTTAGTTTTTACTCCATACAATCTTTCCTTCTAGTGATAGTAAGGGTATTAGTGAAGTTTGTTTGAAGCTCTAAGGTGGCCAACACCTCTCTACATCTCTTGATACTTGGTAAGTGATGCTTGAACCTCTACTACACCTAATGATGGTTATAGTATGCTTAGAAGTGGCTTGAGTGTTGGAATATATGATTTATTTCTTGGTTTGGCTTGATTTAGTGAAGTTTTCCATTTTATGATGAATTTTCTGGTTTCATATGATTTTGATGGTATGGTTGTTTTTGATGGTTGGTAATAAGGGGCTTTGACTCTAGTGGGTGTGAATTGTTGATAAATGCAACCAATTTTGGATTTGAAGTGAATTGTGAAAAGTTAGGGTTCATGAACCCCTATTCTGTCCGAAATTTTAGGTCATAGCTAGCGGCCGAATTGGACTTTGCTCAAAACATGAAAGTTGTAGGTATTGGTGAGTATGAAGTGCCTGCAAAATTTCAGGGCATTTGGAGTAGTATAGAGAGAGTTATGCCGTTTTTACTGTTGCTGTTTTTGGTGAACAGAATGTGCGGAACTGCGATAGTAATTGCCTATTTTGACTGGATTTGGTTTGGATTTTGAAGTTGGTGTCTTCTGATGAAATGTTACTGGATGTCTTAGCTATCATATGCCTTTGGAATTTCGGCATTTGGACTTGTATAGACTGAGTTATAGTAATTACAGTTTTGTGTGATTTGCAAACCTGTTTTGGGAATTCTGGTATAGTATTTTGCATATTTGACCTAGTTGTGTTAGGAACTGGATTGAGTGACCTTCTACATTGTTGTAGCTATGTTTCTTGGCTTCGAAACGGTGGGTCTTACACCCCCATCCGATAATCGTAGTGAATTTGACGCCATTACCGCAAAATAAGGGCAAAACAGTTTTTCTATTTGGGGCCAAGACTAATGCTATTTCTAATTTCTGGTTTGCTATCATGCTTATTTATGCATATGAGACCCTATTGGGGTTGTGTTCAGCATTGTTTTATGACTCGTCGTCGAGTCTCTCTTAGGGCTTGCTTTCATTTTGGTTGTTTCCTAGCTAACTTTTGTACTTGTATTGCTTTGAGCCTAGTGAACGGCTTTTGGGAATGAGATGACTTTTGTGTGAGGTTTTGGGACTGATTTGAGGAAATCATGAAGCCTTAATGGCTGGAAAAGTAAGAAATTTAGGGGAAATGCTGTCCGATTTTCTAGGCCGTTTGGTTCTTTAAGTTAGATTTGCCTTTTGATGGAAATGAAGGGCTTTTGGGTTGTTGACCCTAGGTCTTCATGTTATCTTTTTGTTTCCAAGAAAATCATGTTCTTGCACCCTTGCATTAGTATTTATTTGGCAAGGCATACGACGTGTAGTCGAGCCTCACTTGTGCATTCCGTTTGCTCGATTTGGATATGAAACATTCAATTGGTTTATTTTGATTATTTTAGGGTTTCTTGGCGATTAAGGCCAATCTGAAGTAAAAACTTTTGAAGTTGAGCCGGTGAGTGTACCACTCCCCTCCATTGCTGTTTAACTTGATTTCTGCTCTGCAATCTGTTTATTTGTTCGAGACGAGGGTGTACTTTATCACACTCGTTCTCTAGTCTGTTCATATGCCAATTTACTATGCAAAATTTGAATCTGTTATCTGTGTCTGCATCTGTTCGGATTTCTATGACCTATGAGCTCAATCATGTGGCTAAGTTATTCGAGTCGGGCCGGCAAGGGCCTGGACGATTAGATAACGAACCACGGTAGTCTGTTCGGGGATTTTGGGTATTGAGACCCTTGATTCCGGGTATATTCGAGTATTACCATTTTGTTCGTTTGAGGTGAGCGGGCCCGGTAAAGGGGTGTTTGGTGGACGGAATTCGGTGATAAGAGGGGTCTACGGACGCATTGGTTCTATATACGTTGACGGAGAGTCAACCGGTTTGGATCAAGTATTGCGCTGGAAATTTGGCTCCTGAGAGCCACCCGTATCCTTCTGATTTGAATCATTGGTTCCTTTGCTTTACATCTGACATGTGTATCTGATTTGTTAAATGCGAAATGCCATGATTTTAATGCTATCTGTTTGGTACCTCATTGAGCGCAAGCTCACCCCTTTCCGTTCCTTTTGTTTTCCTTACAGGAAAATAAACCCTTTTGGTCTGGATTTGACAAATGGCTGCCAAATTGAGCTAGTTGAACATATCTTTTGTATAGCTCATGTATTAAAACCCTAAGTGTACTTTTGGGGCGTTTTCTCTTTTGATTTGGCAAACCGTGTGTATATATTAACTTTTGAAAACTTTTGTATGTCATTTTGATTTGTAAACGCTAAAGTTCAGATGTGAATGTTTGTTGGCTATTTCGGTTGGGTTCTGACGGGTCGGTCACTATTCATGGCTGACTTCGGATTTCATTTTTTTAAATTTTGGGTTATTTTACCATTTTGACTCGTTTACGCTCGTTCGTAAGTTCCGGATCGCTATAGATAGTTCTAGTCTGCATCGTGAGTCCTGGCGAGAGCTGGGCAGGCAGTCCGCTCACCCCTTTGGTTCGCCTTAGGGGAAAGTGGGGCTGTTACAATTGGTATCAGAGCCTTCTTCGCGTGGTCTCTGCGCGGAGTGAGCTTGGGCCAAGTGGTGTATGGTCCTGATTTCATGAATATGTCTAAGTGCTCGTTTGAGCGTAAGTTATGAACCAGACATGCCATAAGTGTAAAGATCTTTATCATGGGATTCGAGGAAGATAGATATGTATGTCGGGTAGGAATCTGTAATATAGATGATTTACTCTTGGGACTGGCCAGCTCGAGAGGTGAATTGTCTTATTTCGGATTCTTGTGCCTGAGTACTCCAGAGTTGAAACGGTGTTAAATATGTGAGATTTGCATATTGGGAACATGAATAGGCTTTGTTTGGCTGGAATGAGTCCATGAGGTTATTGGATATCTAGTTTGCATGGTAAGTGACGTGAGGGATCGGACGGGGTTATTTTAATTGGGTCTGGGACTATATCGCCTTTACTCTTGATTTGCTTTGATACCGCTATGACATAACAGTGGTTTGAGTATTGTGCATAGGATTATCTGTCTATTTGGCATGTATTGGTGTATCTGATTAACCGTTTTCTTGATACATGGTGTGTTATATGTGCATATGTCATTGGTGTAATTGGTGTGCTAGAATTTGATTACTTTTGTCACTTTACTGTGGTTATGCGTTGAATTACCTTGGGGAAAGGGGAAAAAGAAAAGAGAGAAAAAAAAATATATAAATATATATATATGTAAGGAGTAAGCAGTCGTGGACGTGGTCGTGGCCGTGGAACTAAGCGAGGCCAAGAATCAAGAGAAGAAAAGGGAAACAATAACTGTACGAGGATCGAGAATGCCACTTGTACTTAGGAATGTATTATGACTCATTGTTTTGCCCGACAGGCTAGTACCCGAGTTCCAGCACTTCCGTAAGATGACACATTGGATTGATCCGTATCAGGAAATTTCGGTTCTCCGAGATGAACTAGAGGTTCAAGGGAGGCTGACCGAGTACTGGGAAAGGCAATGGAAGCAAGAGTATTCGGAGAAACTTGAGCTCTTACACCAAAACATGGAGTTAAAGAGGAAATACGAAGAGATTTCCGAGGAGACTGTAGCAATGGCACAAGGTAATACTTCTATGGGGACGCCAGAGGAAACTCAAAGGGCAGGAATTGTAAGGCCACAGGGGACGATCTTCTATGCCAAGAAAAGGGGCAAGAAAAGGGGTAAATTGCCAGAACAGGGTGATCAAGGTAGGCCCTTGGCGAAGAAGGGTCGTGGAGCGAGGGGTGTGACAATTCTGGAGACACTTAAGGAGGATACGCCGGGAGGAAACTCAAGGGAAAAAGGACCACTGAGGGATATCTCACAAGGAGATCAGACCCCAATTCCTCTACCATATTGTGGCTATTGTAGAAAATCCAATCATTTTGAAGAGAATTGTTGGAAAAGAGGAGGGAGATGTCTGTGCTGTGGGAGCGCCGAGCATCGAATTGCTCATTGCCCGGGTAAAGCGCGTGAAAAGAAAGGAACCCAGCAACCAACCAAGACCGACCCTGGACCGTCAAGTGGAAAAAGGACTGGAATGAAGAATCTCGTTTCTTCTGACTCTGAAGACGAAGAAGGTACAGGCCATTGGTTACTTTAAATTTTGAAGAGAAAATTTCGAGGGCGAAATTTCTTTAAGAGGGAGAGAGTGTGAGAACCCGTAACTTTTCCATTTTCTAGGTTTTATTATTTTTCATGGGCTTTGTTTCTGGGCACTTTCTGTATCCGGAAAATT